>NW_026857312.1:0-65000 GCF_026571515.1 Ruditapes philippinarum
AAAATTACCATTATTATTAATTTTTATAGATGAAAATTAAAATATTTTTTTTACTGACTCATTAGTGAACAGTGAAGACCATGAAAGACTCAGTCGCCAAAATTAGCTGAACAGTGAAGACCATGAAAGACTCAGTCGCCCAAACTGGCAGAACAGTGAAGACCATGAAAGACTCAGTCGCCCAAACTAGCTGAACAGTGAAGACCATGAAAGACTCAGTCGCCCAAACTAGCTGAACAGTGAAGACCATGAAAGACTCAGTTGCCCAAACTAGCTGAACAGTGAAGACCATGAAAGACTCAGTCGCCCAAACTAGCTGAACAGTGAAGACCATGAAAGACTCAGTTGCCCAAAATAGCTGAACAGTGAAGACCATGAAAGACTCAGTCGCCCAAACTAGCTGAACAGTGAAGACCATGAAAGACGCAGTTGCCCAAACTAGCTGAACAGTGAAGACCATGAAAGACTCAGTCGCCCAAACTAGCTGAACAGTGAAGACCATGAAAGACTCAGTTGCCCAAAATAGGTGAACAGTGAAGACTATGAAAGACTCAGTCGACCAAACTGGCAAAACAGTGAAACCATGAAAGACTCAGTTGTCCAAACTAGCTGAACAGTGAAGACCATGAAAGACTCAGTTGCCCAAAATAGCTGAACAGTGAAGACCATGACAGACTCAGTCGCCCAAACTAGCTGAACAGTGAAGACCATGAAAGACTCAGTCCACCAAACTGGCAGAACAGTGAAGACCATGAAAGACTCAGTCGCCCAAACTAGCTGAACAGTGAAGACCATGAAAGACTCAGTTGCCCAAAATAGCTGAACAGTGAAGACCATGAAAGACTCAGTCGCCCAAACTAGCTTAGAGTTAAATGCTAAATTCTAGTCCTTTTTTACAAATTCAAAGAGATCAGAGATTACATATCAACAGAAATGTAGTACCTTCTGCATACTGGCCACCCAGCATTGTCCCTGCCGCTTGTTCTGACCAGCTACAACCATCTTGACTAGCTGCATTTCTCCACAACTGTCCTTATATTTCATAGCAAGACCACTGGCCAGTGGGTTACCTATACATAATGTAAAAAATTTATGTGAGCTAATACAATACAAGATTATCTTTTAATTAAATAATATTTTCATGGTACATGTATAATTTGATGAAATCTCAAATTTGGACACGGATGCCCCAACTATATAATATGGCACAAATGTTGTGTGACGGACATTATATTGTATGTCAATGCATTGAAAATTTACCGAACTTGAACTTCAGTCAGGGCCAAAAAACCCTTCTTTGTAGAGGCTGAATATAGGCTGCTTCCCCAACCAAACTAGCCTTTTTTTCCCCAGTTTGGTCCTCAAAATTCCCCAGTCTTTTGAAATTTCCCATAGAATTTAGAACAAAATTAAATGATGGTGTTGAACTAAGGTCTTTTACTGCCTTATTAGTATTTCCCAGTGCTTTTTGCTTTTCTATCTTAAAGAACTCAATGTTAAAATTTTGTGTTAAATTTGAGACCCCTTTTCCCAAAGTATGCCAAAATCACGCATATTTTCCCCAAGAAAAAGGCTGACGCCCCTTCCCCAAAAATGGTGTTTTGTGTCATTATACAAGTTTAGGAATCACCTACCCTTTAAACTATCGAATATGAAAACATGTAATATTTACACATTTTCGCAAAATTAAAAGGCCTTACTATATAAAATTCAAAGAATGTTGTGTTTTCTTTTTTGAAGTATAGGTAAGTGTTTCTTAGAAAGCGTATTCAAAATTTAATTGGTCAAGAACTGTGCAGCCATTTGACCAATTTAAAATATCAAATGTTAACTAATATATTAAACACTAACCAATAAGTATTTGAAATTATTTTTTTTTTAAACGGACTATTAACTAGGCTAATTAAATTTAACCAAATTATCAAAGTAAATGTGTAATGATTTACTTTAAACACTGCAATTCTATTGGACAAAAAATAATTTTAAACACTGATGATATTTATATACATTTACTTGTAAAACCCTTTCCATTCTTTTATAAAAAAAAAAAACCAACTAATTTCAAAATGTTTCCACTGAATTCACACAAACAATTTAAAATTTTACAAAATCCTATCAATATATTACAATTATCTAAACTTTTATAAACAATGGGAAACAAACATAGGTAAAAAGAAAACCATCTTGCTTATGTCAGCATGCAACAAGTGGTAATTGAACAATCAGTGGAAATAATTACACAACACAAGGTAAGCGAGAGAAAAAAAAATCTTATTATTTCCTATGTTTATTCAGAATGTCGAAAATACAAATTATTTATACTACAGTGTCCTGTTTTTCTATAAAAAGGTTTTAAACTGATTATCGGCAGTAAATTTGTAAATTTTTGATAACAGTTAAACAAATTCTCTCAGTTCTTGAAAGTAAAACAAGAGCCTGGATAACGTTGAATTTTTAAGTGTGAAAGTTTAAAAAGGGCCATAATTCTGTCAAAATTAATGTTAGAGTTATGGGTTTTGATCAGTGACTTCCAATTATAAATGTGAGAAGTTTCATCCCATTCTCCTCAGTAGTTTTTGATATACCAACTTGTACACACAAACTTAACCATAGTGAGACAGAGAGTACATAATGAGTGCAATACATGTAACTTGCCTGTTTCTTTGAAAAAGATGAACTATATAACAAGAGGGCCATGATGGCCCTGAGGTCGCTCACCTGTATATAGGCCCCCACCCCCCCCCCCACAACGTTGCAGGGCCAATTTTAACCCAAGGGCTTTTATTTGCACAAACTTGGTAGACACCCATAAGAAGATGTTTCATGCTAAACATCTAAGCTCTAGCTCATTGGGCTTTTTAAAAGAAGATTTTTTCTTAAGTTTTTACTATACACATATAGTTAAAAACAATGACACACCTGGGGCGGGGCCAATTTTTGACCCCAGGCTTTTATTTGAACAAACTTGGTAGACACTTATTAGAACATGTTTCATGCTAAATATCTTAGCTCTAGCTCTTTGGGTACTTTAAAAGAAGACTTTTTTAAGTTTTTACTATATGCATATAGGGAAAATCAATGACCCCCGGGGCGGGGCCAATTTCGACCCCAGGGCTTTTATTTGAACAAACTTGGTAGACACCCATTAGAACATGTTTCATGCTAAATATCTTGGCTCTAGCTTTTTGGGTTTTTTAAAAGAAGACTTTTTAAGTTTTTACTATATGCATATAGGTAAAATCAATGACCCCCTGGGGCGGGGCCAATTTTGACCCCAGGGCTTTTATTTGAACAAACTTGGTAGACACTTATTAGAACATGTTTCATGCTAAATATCTTTGCTCTAACTCTTTGGGTTCTTTAAAAGAAGACTTTTTAAGTTTTTACTATATGCATATAGGGAAAATCAATGACCCCCTGGGGCGGGGCCAATTTTGACCCCAGGGCTTTTATTTGAACAAATTTGGTAGACACCTATTAGAACATGTTTGATGCTCAATATCTTAGCAATAGCTCTTTGAGTTCTTTAAAAGAAGATTTTTTAAGTTTTTACTATATGCATATAGGGAAAATCAATGACCCCCCCGGGCGGGGCCAATTTTGACCCCAGGGCTTTTATTTGAACAAACTTGGTAGACACCCATTAGAACATGTTTCATGCTAAATATCTTAGCTCTAGCTCTTTGGGTTCTTTAAAAGAAGATTTTTTTAGTTTTTACTATATGCATATAGGGAAAATCAATGACCCCCTGGGGCGGGGCCAATTTTGACCCCAGGGCTTTTATTTGAACAAACTTGGTAGACACTCACTAGAAGATGTTTCATGCCAAATATCTAAGCTCTAGCTCTTATGGTTTTTTAAAAGAAGATATTTAAAGTTTTTTCTTTCGGTTGCCATGGCAACCAGAGTTCTGCATGGAATTAAATTCTTTGAACAATTTTTAAAGGTGACTACCAAAGGAACATTCCTGTGAAGTTTGGATGAAATTGGCTTAGTGGTTTATGAGGAGATGTCATTTAAAGTAAAAGTTTACGGACGGACGACGGACGGACGGATGGACGCCGGACGAAAAGCGATCACAAAAGCTCACCCTGTCACTTTGTGACAGGTGAGCTAAAAATCATGCTAAAATCGACAACAAATTCTTACTGCCTAAAGTGAAAGAGAACTTCAAATTCAAACAACTTAAAAAGTGCACAGCATCTACAGTACATTATATGCTTGGAATTCTATAAACTTAGGTCTGGCCCAATTAAAATCAGTTTGAAATATTTGATCAATTTAGGCATGGCTATTTCAATCTTAGCTACAATAAGACTGAATAACCATTAACTTACGCACAACTAAATTATAATAATTTTAAAATTCAATAGACTTGCAAATAAAGGTTTAAATAATCTAATTTTTACTATGAAAATGAACTTGATACAAGATAATTAGGCATAGTCCAGCAATATTTTAATTCCAAAAATAATGTTGGAAAAAAACGCTAAAATACCTATATTTGTTTTGAAATACAATTAACTTAACATACTTAAATACTATCATTTTAGACATGGCCATTTCAATCTTTGTATTAATCCAATGAATGGTAACATGAACTTGAAATATATCCATCAACTTTGAACATGTCTACCATTGTTTCCTTGAGCAAGAAACCTTATGCTCATTGCTTAGTACTGGTTGGTTCCAGGAAATGATTTCAGAGTGTTTCAATAAGTTTATAGCTTCCAATTAACACTATGGAAATAACACAAATTCATATGAACTAACTAAAACAAATTCTAATACTTTTAAAATTGTAATGGCTAGAAAAAAGGTTGAAGAATTACCAACTGCAACTACAAATTGTATAGAATTCAGGTAATCAAAAACTGGTATCAGTCATTCATGACTGACAAATTTCCTACAATGCATTGCTTCATTATATAATGCTTTTATTAAATTATTTAACTTTAAAAATCACAACATCCATATACATGTAATACTGGAAAGAAAACAACAGAAGTAGGGTGCACACACACACAAACTACAATATACAGGAAGATGAAAACACAACAAAATTATACCATCTATTTTATCAGCATTACATTTCAATTACCAAACCTGTTTTTTCTCACTGATGATAATATTTAATGATGATAATCTTTTTAAATAAATCTTTAAATCCCTTTTTGCTTTAATGAGATAAATGTGTCGGTGTTAATTGAAATTTAATGCTGATTACATAAACAACATAAGGGCTTATCATGCAAAACTGTTGTATTTCAGTTAGAACTTCAAGCAGAAATACAGCAGTGTTGCCATGAGCCCTCGTAATGTACTATGTGAACTATAAAAGTCCTACTTGGAGATATGATAATCATGTCATCCAAATCCTCTGTGTAAGGCAAGTTTTAAACAAGAGAAAAAAAGATAAAGTACATGACATAATGCTTATTTTTTCATTGTCAAGTTGAGCTGAATTTACTATACATTTCAAATGATTGACTATTATAATGGTGTTTGACCA
This sequence comes from Ruditapes philippinarum, assembly GCF_026571515.1. Classification (NCBI taxonomy): domain Eukaryota; kingdom Metazoa; phylum Mollusca; class Bivalvia; order Venerida; family Veneridae; genus Ruditapes; species Ruditapes philippinarum. The sequence goes on from NW_026857312.1 coordinate 5,514, forward strand.
ACAGTTGTTGGAAAATGTTAAGGATAAAATATAATATGCTTAAAATATAAATAGACTCTTTTTTTTATAAATTTAATGTTACAGGTAATTTTCGATGGATATTTTTAGAATGTTCCTTAGGCCATGCGAGTTATTCATCCTTCATGCGAAATAAATTATAAAATTGAAAGGAATAATGGCAACATCATGTAAACTTATTTTGACTTTCACCACTTCACTCACTATAAACCCTTGGTTGGGCATAATGTCACTTTTAGATGCAAATACCATATTTTCATATACAAAATACTTTACAAATTAAAGATCTGTAACACATTTCATGCAAAAACTGGCAGCTACATGTATATATTTGTAAATACAAACTATATAATATTATACATTAAATAAAGTTATTATCTCTATTTCTTCTGAACCCTTAGTCTGCTGGCTGCAAGTCATGTGCGACCCTGGTCCTCCACTCTCACCTTCTGACTGGATGTGATAGTTTTATTTTTTTCTATCAACAACCACAAACAGTATCCTAAGTCATAGTGAATTTGGCAAGAAAATTACCATGTAAATGGGATTGGCTGCTCTAAAGATCAAAGTTCCCAATTTGGGTTGAGGCCTTAAATTGTAAATAACTTATACAATAATGCTCTTTTAAAACATTATAAGGTATTGTTGATCCCTCTCAAAAAATTATGAACTTTAAACCAGCAAAATAAAAAGATAGAAATTCGTCACATCTTTAATCATTTTATTTCATTAGTCTTACGCTGCTGTATGCTGAATAAAAAACTTAAACTGCTTGCAAATAACCAAACAATTAATTCTAGAAATTTGATAGTATCAACAAAACAATCTGTAATGCTATTTATTTAATAATATTTCCATCAATTAACCAAACACTGCAATCATCATCATCATATAGTATTACATCGGAACAATAAGTGCCAATTCAACAAGCTGCATTATTTCAAACTATAATTGCCGATTCAACAAACTGCATTATTTCAAACAAGACAATCAGCAATGCAAATACAGACTGTACAAACAAAATGTCTAGAAAATATAGGAAAAATATACCACAGTCTGCTCACACATGAGACATTAACCTATAAACCAAACAAATACATTTCGTAGAAGAACGTCGGAAGAATCTAATTTCTCCACAAACATTGTCAAACGGTACTAGCACTTAACCAACTATATTATGTCTAAATAAAATAAAGATTTCCCAAATGAATTGGCTAATAGAATGAAAACTGTACGCAGAAAATTGTAGTATTGATCGGGGATCACGGCCGACTGCTAAAGGCGGGACAGAGGGATAAATTCTATTTACTGTCAATTACCCAATGTGTGAGCAATGGAACTGTCAAGTTGACAAGAAAATACTGAACAGTTTTAAATGAAAACTATTTAAAGGACAATAAGTGAGCCGAAAAAAATCAATAACAGCTTAAATATCAATTTAGATTATTAAACGTTTTGTATAAAGCTGGATAAATTATATAAAAACATTAACATCAAATTGAAATTTCATCCCGCACAGATTTCATAAACATCGTGCAATATTAATTGTTAATTGCCGCAAAATCAATTAAAAACAAATAACTCAAAAATGAAAAGATCTTATTATTTTTCGTCATCATCAGATTGTATTGTTTAATCAAAATGCACTTTCAAACTATAGTCATTATTTATCATCAAGATTTGAAAATTTAAGAAACAAATCATTTTGATTTAATGCTGTCTTTTTTTCAAACTAATTAACACATATACCATTTCTGTTTCAAATCTAGAATCTGCATCTAACTTTCCAAATATCTATTATTTGAACATCATAACTTAAACTTGTTAAAACATAATAATTTATCCTTATATCATTTGATATCAAGAAATCCTTGCAAATTGCTTATTTTGTAAGTCTGTTTACAAATTAATTTGCTTATTTTCTTGACAAATATGTTTTATTTCTGCACATTAAATAATTAGATTTAATAGTAACAAGTGTTAAAATCTAAAAATAGCACTTTACAGAAAGTTTTCATTGCTGGCAGTATTTCTACGCCAAGTTGGACAAGAAAACTGCTGGGTAAAAACGTATTTTATTCATTCATCAATTTTGCTAAGCTGCAAACTTTTAATGTCCAACAGATCTTAATTAAAGAACGTTTTTATGAAAAATGCTGCTTGTGCTACCTATAGTCTGGTGAAATGGACTGGTCCAACGGAATTGTCCATTATAAAAATGTCGGGGATATCAAGTTTAAGTCAGGCATTGGTAAAAGAGTCTGGTGTGCAGCATAGCCTGATTCTATACTGGTTGTAAAGGCTTATATGTTGTTTTTTTGGTTGGGTTTTAAGACACACCAACACAGTATAGGTCATATGGCAACTTTCCAGCAATACTGAATGGAGGAAGACTTAAAGAGCCATTCCAAATATTATTTCAGGCATAATCGTTAACCTGAGTAGAATCACCAACGTTCTGTAAGCGTAAGCTGGATAGCTTCCTAAGATGAAAGACTCCAAATTCCTTGTGGGGATTCAGATCCATAGAGGTGAGGTGCAAGTGGTTAGAAATCAATGACATAAACATTTCGGCCTCTGACACAAAGGCTTAAATCATGTTTAGTACTAACAGATTAGCAGTTAATTAAATATGATGTCACTTAATAATAATACTTTATCAAGAAAATCCCAAAACCTATTATTAACAAATTATTACAGGAAAATGAAAAGAAAATAAAACTGTTATTCATTCTCTTTCAACAATGTTTTCATTTTCTCTTGCCTGCAGAATGATGCAACAAAATTCACAAGTCAAATATTCCCCCAATAGTCCCATTTTGTTTTTTCAATTATTGAGCCAGACTATTTAGTCAAGTATTCTATTTAAATGTATAGCTACAACTTGTCAAGTAAAACAAATCAACTTGAGGTTTATAATTTGACTAGACAAATAAATTTAGCAGAAAATAATAAAAGAAACGATCTCATTTATTTTAAATTTTCAATATGCAAGATATTTTCTGGCATGGAAATTTAATTTATTCTCCCAAATGCAATAGCAGAATGCATTTGTTACAACAGTATGGATGTTTCGATCACTACATACAGAAGTACAAATATTTTATACTAAATCTCAAATGTTTTATTGCATATGGCTGTTGTCCCGACAATGTAATGCCGAGAGTAAGACCTATTTAATGTAAAGTTAAAACAAAGAAAGAGGAATGATGATGTTGCCCTCATTGGCCACTGTAAAATGACCTACCTTAAAGCTTAAAATCGTTCCCTTTTACTTGAAATTGAATAAAAGTGTTTTTTTTTTATTTTTGGGGGGAGGTGGGCTCGAAGAAATTTCCATTTGAATATAAAGTTCTTAAACATGTTACATTAAATGAGAACTACTCCTATAATTATGTATTACAGGGTTGATGAATAAGCAATTGTTACATATTCAACTTATATTGAATTTCATATGCTTAAAACTAGATATAAATTCAAGCTTAAATAGTTAAAATACCAACCATAACAAGGCTTAGAATGCATTATAAATTGTACAAATATAAACAATATAATAAAGGGAGACAATAAAATATATGTCCATGATTATCCCCCTCTTAACCCTTTACTTGCTGACTTTATGAAATGGTTTTTTCCAGTTTTGAATTTGGAACATTTCCTTCAAGTTTGAAATGATTTCAACATGAGCATTTTTTTTGTTTTTTGTTAAGTTTTACGGTGCACTAACACAGTTAAGGTCACATGGCACCAGATCAGGAAAGATGAATTGGGTTAACTTTGGGTGTTTCACACTTAAAGCATCAACACAGGTCAATACCACAGCGTGGCTAAGTGGTTAACGTGTCAGACTAATCTAAGAATGATTGGTGGTGTAGGTTTAAATCCTGTCAGGGACAAGCTGTTGTTTCTGTTGAGCAAAAAACATTACACTCATTGCTTATTACGGGTTGGTTCCAGGAACGGAATTGAGAGTGTTTCAATAAGCTAATAGCTTCCTATACAATCAAACTAAAATCAATTACTAATGCATAAACAAAAACAACCTAATCTGCTGGAGCTAATAGATACAATGTACATAGACTTCAGTGATTCAAACCCATTTAGAACTTTGACTCTTACGATCATGCAGGGATAAATGGTGGCTGCAATTCTGATGCCTCAACCCTTAAAAGCAACCCCTTAGCCAGAAGGGGATAAACATGATCACCAAAATACAAAAATTAAGCTACCTATAGTATAAAGCCTGATGATGCCAGACTGCAGGGGTGAGCAGGCTGACCTGGCTAAATACTGGTGGCAAATGTTAATGTCTTTCCGTTCCTGCAGATTAAAGCTTAAGCTTTACCTAACATGCTCTGGCAACGTCTATAATTACATACATATACATCGATATAAATCTGAAGGCAAATTGGGACTCGGATTTCACAGTTTTGCTTGTAATTAAGACAGTGAGCCGCTTATTTCAGACTTAATTCATAATAAATTGTGTTGTGGCATAAAATAGTGTCGCATATGATAGGGAGTCGTTTAATTCGGGGGTCATTAAGGTACTCTCCACATGTACATGGATATTAATCTGATTTTCCATATAACATGCTGCTAATAATGTTCCATAACTTATTACAACTCTGTTTACACTCTGTATAAACATATGAATGGGGGAGGGAGGGAGGGGGGGGGGGGGGGGAGAAGAGTTGTTTGTAATACCAATTCTTCACCACCCATCAAAGTTTTTAACAGATTTGATTAATTAGTGAACACTTCATTCAAAGAATATGGTAATGATATTGAAAGGGAATTTACACTGCACAAAATCAAAAAGATGGTTGCTACTTGGTCTTAATGATAACTTACATATCAAAAGTAAATCTCCTTAGAAAAATCCTCAAATAAGAGCATTAACACATTAAGTATAACTAATTCATAACAATACAAAGCCAATTTTCTAAAAGAAAGTAGTGGAAAAAAAACAGCCTCTATAAAAATCAGGCAGCTATGACACCTTTGAAATTCACTGAACCCGAACACACACTATGGACATCTTCACTTAATACTAAATAGAGACTAATACTAACAAGTTCTACGACACTCCCATCAAAATCTGTTCCATAGAAATCCTAAAAAACAATATACATATCATTTCTTCTCAGAATATGCATGTCTAAAGATGGCATGGGGCAGTTTAAGACACTAAAGGTGGATAAACAATGACTTCCAACTTCTATGTAACACTTTTTATGACCTCCAACACTCCATCATTTTTTATCATTCTGAAGATCTATTTTTTGTTGTGATTTTTAACATGTTCACAGGTCATCACTCACATACATTTGTAGCATTGTGCTATTTAAAGGGGGTGTAGGGCTAGGGGGTGTTAGTAACTCAAAAGAACGGATATAGATCGTAAGCAGGACCTTATTGTTACAGGCTATGATGACGTAATGATATCCTATAGATCCTATAGACAGCTTATGGTGTGTTGTCACTTATGTTTGTTTACTATCAATTATGTTTATGTGTTCTTGAGGCAAAATTAAGTGTATGCAGAATCCCAGCCTAAAAATCGACGTGTCCAGCAGCAATAAAACATGCATACCAGAACATGGAACATGCCTCACCAAGAAACCCTGGCAGGTTGTTCAACACCAACCTGTAATTCACATACAGTGATTTTTTTACAATCTCATTAGTGTGGGTCCTAGGACTCGCTGGGCTATAAATCTATGAGTCCCAAAATTTAGCCAAGTTACAAGGCTTAATATTGCTTTAGTGATATGAAATGTATAATTATTAACAATAGAAAGGAGAAAAAAATGAATTTGATTTCTACATTAACAAGCATTTGATAGTATTGCGGGCAATACAGTAGTCCCCTACCGGTCCCTCAAAAAGTTCTTTAATTGTCATACACTCCTGTGTATTGCCATTTATAATGAATTTGAGGATGAAGTCAGTCTGTATTTGAAAATATCAACCACAAAACATAATAAAATAAGTTTGTCTATATCACAGTAATGTGTTAAGTTTCCATGCTTAGTAAGGAAATTATGTTTATACAACCTTGTCATATTATTACGATGTGGGATTTTAAAGTAAATCCTATAAGGAATGAAGAAGTTGGAGTGAAAATACCAGTTTCTCGAAAAAAATCTAAGTTCAAGGGGGACATAATTCTGGAAATAGTCTTGCTAGAGTATTTAACCTTCTCAAAAATGTCGAGTGATAATAAGAAACATATATATGAAGTTTGAAGTAGATACATTAGGAAATAAAGAAGTTATTTAAACAAGAGCTGTCCGTAAGACAGCGCGCTCGACTTTTTTATTGCTTGCCAATAAAAAAAGTTTTTGCAGTAAAAGGCAATACAAGAATCTCTGTATTTTTAAAGTGAACAATGGCCATGAGCATTAAGATATTTAGTGAAGAATTATTTTACTGAATTGTGTGATACCCTTGAACACTGCAGCAAAGTTTGAAATGTTTAAGTCAAAAGAGGGCTGGTAAGAAAGAAAAAAAAACTGAGTTGAGCCTTAAATAAATTTAATACAGTCGACTCTCGTTATCTCGAAGTCATTGGGACCGTCCAAAAAATATCGAGATAACGAAATGTCGAGATAAACATATTAGGGTTAGAAGAAGGCGAAACTGATTTTTACATAAGACATGTGCATACCTTATGTCAAATAAACTATAGTATCCCAATGTCTTGTTTTCATAGGCCTAGTCAATATTTAACAAAGTAACATAAGCGGATGTTTACCAGCGGAAATACGGGTGTCTGTGTTAAAAACACATAGTGAGGTTTACTCAATAATACACCAATATAGTGAATAGGATATCGGATATGGTTGGCCCGGATATCTTCCCGGGTTATTTATCGGGTCTTTCTCGAGATTGTTCCAACGCTGATTGATTTGGTGGTGATGTTGTGAAACAATATTGCAACGATAGCGTTTCTATACTTGAACTATTTCATTTACATTTAAAGTCATAATGAATTGATACAGTTTTCGAATATTTAAAAAGAATGTAAAATTCACTCATTTTGGACATAACTCAATCAACACGCTAAATATATTAACTTTTATAAAAAACAGCTAAACTTGTTACAAACATAATCGTCATTATGACGCGCGCTATTAATTGGGCAATTATTGTCTAGATTGCGTTTTTCACACGTCTGAAAGGAACAGACGAAGTCGAGATAAACAAAGGATAATAGTGTGAAAATAACTGTTGGGGCTGAAGTTTTACATCGAGATACTGAAAATATCGAAATGAAAATATCGAGATAAACAAATATTTCCAATATAGATAAAGAAGGAAGAATATCGGGACTTTCAAAATTTCATCGAGATAACGAAATATCGAGAAAAGCGATGTCGAGATAACGATAGTTGACTGTAGTATTAAACCCACTTTGAGAGAATAAGGTATTTTTACGTCACTCAGAACACCTTGGTAAATGACATAATAACATAATTTTTCAAGAAATCTATGCCAAGGAAGCAGTATATTTTTGTACAATCAGCATAATATATAGATTTGAATTTTTTTAGATTTTTTAAGTTTTTTAGTGCTTGCCTATAATACAAAACATTGACAGTTAAGGGCCATAATTCAAATAAAATCTTTGACAGAATTACCTTCTCCTGGACATGTTTGGGAATCATGATTGTAAACAAGTATTCCAACTTTCAAATTAATATCTCAAACAGTTCAGTCAAAAAGTGGACTGGTACTAAAAACTTAACCAAGATTCTAAGTCGATAAAAGGCCTTAATTTTTTAAAACAAATCCTTGACAGAGTTACCTTCTCTTGCGTACAGATGGGGGTAATGATGTGAAATAGCATTAAAAGTTTCAAAGCAATATCTCAAAGGGTTAAGGCAATAAGTGGATTTTACCCATATTCAATGTATTTTCTAAGTCAAAAAGGGGCATAATTCTGTCAAAAACCTTGACAGAGTTATGTCCTCTTGTCTGTTGATGAAGGTCGTGATGGTAAACAAGTATGGTCAGTTTCGAAGCAATACCTCCAATGGTTTTGAAATAAAGTGAGGTGGTACAAAAAACTTAACCAAGCTCAATACACTTTCTAAGTCAAAAAAGGGCCATAATTCTGTCAAAAACCTTGACAGAGTTATGTACTCTTGTCTGTAGATGGAGGTTATGATGGTGAACAAGTATGGTAAGTTTCAAAGCCATACTTGTAATACTTCTGAAATAAAGTGGGGTGGTACGAAAAACTTAACCAAGGTGTGACGCCGACGCCGACGCCGGGGCGAGTAGGATAGCTCCCCTTTTCATAGAAAAGTCGAGCTAAAAAGACAACATTTTTTCCCCTAAAAAATCTAAGTTCAAGGGAGGTAATACTGATATTTTTTGTGCTAGAGTTATAAACCTTGTCACATATGATGTGGTTGATGACCAGAAACTTAAATTTAAAGTTTGAAGTAAACACCTTAAGAAATAAAGAACATATAGTGAAAAAGCTGAAAAATTTAAATCAGAAATCTTGAAATTCAGGCTATTTGTTGCCATAGCAACCAGAATTTTCAACATAGGAAGAAAAGAAAAAGATGTGCATAATCTCCAGACTGCCATCTACCCATATTTCAAGTTTCATAAAAATATTTTCAGTACTTTTTGAGTTATCACTGGATCCAGTTTATGTGTTAAATTTGCCATATTTTCAGACTATTTGTTGCCATAGCAACCAGAATTTTCAACATAGGAAGAAAAAAAAAAGACGTGCATAATCTCCATACTGCCATCTATCCATATATCAAGTTTCATAAAAATATTTTCAGTACTTTTTGCGTTATCGCGGGATCCAGTTTTGTGGACGGACGGACTGACGGACTGACAGACTGACAGACAGACAGACAGACGGACAGACAGACGGACAGACGGACAGACGGACGGAGGGTAAACCTAAAGTCCCCTCCGGTTAAACCGGTAGGGGACTAATTACAATGCTTCTGATACTGAAATTATTTAAAACTGTCAAATAATTTAATAAGTTTATTTCCATTAATTTAGTTTGATATCAATCAAAACTTCATTTTCCTTGATATTTTTATGCTTATCTATAGTATAGCACATAATTATTTCTGTAGAAGAGTTGTAGACCTAGAATATGATTGGCATAACTTGAACACAATTTGATATTTATTACCAAGTTCCTGTCAGACAGGACTCACTACTTAGAAAAAGTATGCATCCAAAAGATGCACATTATTTGAAACTTTGCATCCACAGCAAATTCATTGAGTTCTGGACTCGGGATGCAGAGGTAAAAAAATCACTGACATATATCTTATATCTAGCCATTTCATATGATGTTATCTGGCTAAATATGTTAAAATTCCAGTACCACATACCATCAGAGTCGTTTTCCTCAGTCCAGATCTGTACAGCATCAATGTCTGTCATACTGATGTCATCTAGTCTCCTGTTGGCATTCTCAAAGTGTAAATGTCTGAAATATGAAAAATTTGATAAATATGATATATATTTACTGCTAAATCATTATTATTTGTGGGATACTAATTTTTGTGGTATTCATGGATAGGTCCATGAATTTAAGAACCAACAAAATTTCATTTCTTCTGATGTAAGATTATTTTGCATCACATTATTTATATTTCACTTTTTGAATAACAGTCCACGAATTTAAGTACCCCAGAAATGGTCTGTGACAAAACCACAAAATTTTGTGTCCACAAAAATAGGTGAATTCACAGTACAGTACAATCCCTACTTAAGACCACCCTGGCAGAATTAAGACCACCCCACTATTAAGACCAAGATCAGCTTAAAACATGTGTGAAGTGTGACAAAATCTGTAAACAGTTGATCAAACCCTGACTTCCCTAAAAGTAACACTGGACAAGGCTGCATTCCTCATTCCAAGCGGCAAGCCAGATGAGTCCATCATATGATGTAGGAAGAGTACAATGAAGGTATTAAAATTGCTAAGCTTGAATGTATACAAATACTTAAATGAAAGAGGAATTTATTGTATTTCACAAAATAAAATGAATGAGGGTTTTTTTTTCTCGTTTTTTTTTTCTTCATTTAAATAAATGAAAGTCCCATAAGACATAAATTTTGGTATTTTTTTTATCCTATAAATAACATAGAAAATTCAAAATCACAAATCTATAAAAACTGAATGAAGCAACAAATGTTCAAACCTGTGATCAGGAGAAAGTTTGCATACAAACACAGTGTCATTGTCATTTGTCTCCCCTGACTGATTTACATGGAATGACCCACCTGTAAAAAATATGTACATTGAATTTGAAACATGATTTATATTACATAATTATAATTATTTTAATAATATGTATATCACACAATGTATGAATAGTTGAAAACTTACAATCTTTTACAGCTTTTTATCACACTAAATTGCTTAATCATCCAGAGTAACGTCAGGCCAGATTGCAGATATATACATGTAGAGGATATTGAATGAAAGTAAGTTTAATACTGAACTTAATAAACAAGTAGATGTGCAGAATAATATCCATTTATATACACATTTAAAGTACCAAAAATTTGGCAAGTGTCTATGAACATTAAATTAGTCTTTGAGACCTTCTACCCCTAACATGCTGAATTTCGTTAATGTACTTAGCGTTTGCCATCTATTGAATTTGGATCATTTCATTGGAAATTTAAAAAAATTTCAATAACAAAATACAAAATTGTGGTTCCAACAGTATAAAGCCTGGTCAAACTTTATGGATGTGCACGCTGGCCTGGCTCTATACTAGTTGCAGCAAAGATCAATCGCTTTCCATTGAAGCAGGTTAAGGTACCTTGGTTAATTACTTAGTAAAGTACCTGCTAACAGAGCTTTTACATGTTTCTCGAAGAAATCGTTTTCCTTTTTGCTAATGCCGGTACATCCGGCACAGTGTCTCACCGGATCTACGTACAACATTCGAGGCAGAGATAATTTGGTGGAACTACATGTATCACAGAAACATTTCCCACAACGTCGACAGTGATGCTGAAGTAACACAAGAATGTGACCAATAATATAGATGGATGCTCCTTGTTACCTCATTGAAAAATTAGTAACAAAGTACTTGGTAAAGTACCAAAAAAATCTATTTTAAGCCTCAACGACCTTGAAACCAGCACATCAAAATTTAATATCTTAGATGTTAAAATCCTATTGAAGAATATAATTATATCACTTCCTATCCTTGCAAAACTAAAAATAAATATAAGATCCCTTTAAATTTATTGTGTGCATGAACATTTGCACCTTATTGTAGCTGCATATCATATGTTCAGATACCTTAGCATACAAAGAAGTAAATTAACTTTTAATTACATGTAAGCTCAGCCAAAAATATGCATTAAACAATCAGTCCAACAAATAATTCTTCATGAAAATATATTGTACATGTACATGCAAATAAGAATTTCAAAGTCAATATAGGAAATTTTCTTACCCTTCTGTTCAGGAAGTCAAACTTTCCCTGGCACTGAATGCAACTCTGACACTGTAAAAATAAAAAAAAATAAAAATATCAAAATACTGTTAAGGTATTAAAGCAGAAAATGGTTTTCAAGTTAAAACACCAGAATTTATGGTTTAACTGGATCAAAGTCTGGGGCCTCCCTGGCCTTTAGTTTATGGTACATTGTAGCTGACTTTGTATCACTAGTCCTTGTACAGCCATGGGTAAGATTCCCACTTGGACTATCCACTGTCCAACTAGATTATTGAAGGTCAGTGGTTTCATAAATGTGAGTGCACCTACCCAAAATAACTATCTAGAGGGCACTTAAGATCTTTCTTAACTAGAAAAAGTGAAATGTTACTACATAACATTTGACATTTAAAACAAAAATGTTTGTTGTTTCAAAGATCATAATAGTAAATAAAACAATTTAATGTACAGGTATGCTATTGCAGAAGGCCAGAATCTCCTTATAATCTAAACATGAAATAAAAGCACTGACAGATACTGTCATAACATATAAATAATTTATTATTAACAAATGTTGTGTGTATCTAAATATGTAACAAATAGTCTCTAATTATAGAATCAAATTAATTTCCTCATATTTTTATACATGTATATTTAAAACAAAGGAGTGACAATATCTTATTCTTTACTTTGTGAATGAAGCATATATTATGACCATTAAAATACTTTTTAGAACTTTAAATTAGAATTTACAGTGTTTTTTGATAAAATACTTTTCAATATACAAAGTTCATGTTTTTGATATTGTTGTATATCATACGTATATCATGTGTTCATATATTAATTTTTATTTCTTTACTATTTTGTTTTTTAAAAGGGGAGCGGGAGGGGAGAATGGGAAATAAAGGGTGCTTGTACTATATTTTGACTTCCCCCCACCCCTCTCACTCACTTATATATTAATTTATTTATTTATTCCAACTAACATTTTCAGCTTTCATGAAGTTATTATCTTGACAATCTTGCATTTTGAGTAATTTATATCTAGAGTGTAAAGTATATTATCAAAGAAACTTGAGTTTTGTTCCCTCTCCAAAAGTAACTTGCCCGTATCCCCTTAAAAGGTCATTGAAAATTAGATCATATCACTATATTTTCCTTGATAATCAAAATTTAATATTGTTACATGATATTTCCATACCAAAATACAGTGTATACAGAATAAACTAGAACTATCGCTGAATGCGATTCATACCCCCACCAATGTCCTTGACAGAAGACCACTTGGAAAGGTGGTTAAGGGAATAATTTATGTGGCACAAATACATAAAAAGAAATTATCTCTGGTGAAAAAAAGACTAATTGTACAGGTAATAGTATAAATATATATTATCAAAACTGTTCGAAACAGTTACAAATAACCTTTTCATTTTCCCAATGCATTAAACATTTTATTTATAAGTCAATTTTTGACCTTCAAGTGTGGCCTTGACCTTAATCTGGCACAAGGGTAAGATGGGTTTTGCACATCACCCATTTTGGGTGAACATTTGAGTAAAGTTTGAAGAAAATCCTTCCATCAGTATAGAATTTATAGAGTAGACACAATATATTGTTCTAGTATTGGTTGCATGTAAATTTGAAGACTTAAAAAGGGGATAACTTTGTCAAAATGCAATACAGAGTAATGAAACTTGACCTGCATATCTTATTTGCCACATCTCATATATCTTTTAAGTTTCAAGCAAATGCCTGAGCTAGTTTCAGAATTATTCAAGTACATGTTAAAATTTAAGAACATTTTCTAAGTCAATTTTTGACCTTCAAGTGTGACCTTGACCTTTAGCCGGTACAAAGGTGACATGGATTCTGCACATAACCTTGTTGAGGTGAACATTTGAGTAAAGTTTGAAGGAAATTCTTCCATTGGTATAGGATTTATAGAGCGGACACAACATATTGTCTAATATTTGATTGTATGTAAATTTGAAGGCATAAAAAGGGGCATAACTTTGTTTAAATGCAATACAGAATTATGAAACTTGAAACAGCATATCGTTTTTGTGACCCTTCAAAAATATTTTAAGTATCAAGCAAATACCTTTTCTATATTTAGAATATTTCAAATAAATGTTAAAATTTAAGAATTTTTTCTAAGTCAAGTTTTGACCTTCAAGTGTGACCTTGACCTTAAGCCAGCAAAAGAGTGACATAAGTTTTTCACATCCCCTGGTTGAGATGAACATTTGAGCCAAGATTGAAGAAAATCTTTCAAGTAGTGTTGGACTTACAGAGCAGACATGACATAATGTGTAATATTAGATTGTTTGATATTTGACCTTCAATTGTGACCTTGACCTTGAGCTGACACATGGGCAACATGGGTTCTGCACATCCCCTTGTTGAAGGGAATATTTGAGCCAAGTTTGAAAAAAATCTTTCAATTAGTGTAGGACTTACAGAGCGGACACAACATACTGTGTAATATTTGATTGTTTGATATTTGACCTTCAATTATGACCTTGACCTTGAGCTGGCACATGGGCAACAATGGGTTCTGCACATCCCTTGTTGAGGTGAACATTTGAGCCAAGTTTAAAGAAAATATTTCAAGTAGTGTAGGACTTACAGAGCGGACACGACATACTGTGTAATATTTAATCGTTTGATATTTGTCCTTCAATTGTGACCTTGACCTTGAGCTGACATATGGGCAACATGGGTTCTGCACATCCCCTTGTTGAGGGGAATATTTGAGCCAAGTTTGAAGAAAATCTTTCTAGTAGTGTAGGACTTACAGAGCGGACACGACATACTGTGTAATATTTAATTGTTTGATAATTGACCTTCAATTGTGACCTTGACCTTGAGCTGACACATGGGCGACATGGGTTCTGCACATCCCCTGGTTGAGGTGAACATTTGAGCCAAGTTTGAAGAAAATCTTTCAAGTAGTGTAGGACTTACAGAGCGGACACGACATACTGTGTAATATTTGATAGTGTTTGATATTTGACCTTGAATTGTGACCTTGACCTTGAGCTGACACATGGGCAACATGGGTTCTTGCACATCCCCTTGTTGAGATGAACATTTGAGCCAAGTTTGAAGAAAATCCTTCAATTGGTATAGGAGTTATAGAGCGGACACGAAAATGGAGACGGACCGACCGACTGACGGACAGACGAGCCCGACCGACGCGACAAAGCGAACCATTATAGCCCCCCCACATTTTGTGGTGGGGGTATAATTAAAATATTTATAGGGAGGAACAACACATCAAAAACACATGGTTAGTTTATATATTTGATAAACTACCCATTTTGGGTATAATGTACCCTTCATCAAGCTACAACAAGAGCTGTCAGTAGGACAGCACGCTCTACTATTCTAAGTGCTTGATAGTTAAAGTTCACAAAAAGGCCATCTTTTTTTCAAATCCATGTTACAGTTATAGGCCTTGGAGAAAGTCCTGTTATGCCCTCAAAAAAAGTGTATAAAATTTTAACAAATGTTACAAAGCAAGATGTCAATGAAGTATGAAAATATCTGAGGTGGTACGCAAACTTTAACATAAATTTTAAGTTGAAACAGGGACCTAATTTTGTCAAAATGCCCGATAGAGTTACCTCATTCTTTCAACATGGTGAACAAGTGTTTGAAGTTTCAAGTCTTATGTCAATGGAATTTGAAAATAGTTGAGGTGGTACGAAAATTTAACCGTAGTACGAAAATTAAACATAAATACAAAGTCAAAAATGGGCATTATTCTATCAAAATTCTTGTTAGAGTTACCTTCTCCTGTCTACTGGTTGGGGGTCATTATGGTGAACAAATGTGCAAACTTTTAAAGCCATATGTCAATGGACTTTGAAAATATTTGAGGTGGTATGCTAACTTTAATATAAATACTAAGACGAAAAGGCGAAATGGGTTCAGGTATGTCAAGTACATAGATGTTTTCTTCTGTAGTTACTTCTGGTTTCTGTAGCCATTTCTTGGTTCCTGGTGTGATTCTGATCTTGGGAGTTGTTGTTGAGTAAGTCTTCTTTGGAAAGTCTATAATTAGATGTCCTTTTTTGCTTCTGTCTTAGACTGTCTTTATTGGCATATAACTTATGGCACCAAGTATATAAATTTGTATTTTGTAGTTGTACTGTCATGACTCTTCCTGTGTTTGTAGTAGGAGGACCTCAGGTGTAGTTTGTTGATAGAAGGCCACAAATCTCACATAGTCTGCTAAATTTAACACCAGTATGTTTTTTGTTGTTTCTTGTTGATTGGTTATTTATTCGTATAATTTTTGCCATAATTACATCGGGTGTTACCTTATGTGCTGTAAATTCTGGTTGATTATTCATTATTGTATTAGTTAATCCAGTAGGTGATCTAGTTTTTAGTTTTCTAATCTATGTTTCTTCAGTTCGTCGTTGTGTTGACTGAATGATAACAATTTTTACATCGTTTCCCCCCCCCCCTCCCCGGTGAAAAATGGGCTTGTTATCTTGATATCTTTTTGTGCGCAATAGCCTTCGATCTGAAGGTAACACTGTTCTAAAAATAGATTTTACCTTTAAATATCACCACTACATCACCTGTACTGACTTTCGGACAAGGGATTAGGGAGTACACATTATACATGGTGTTAATCAGCGTACATTTACTTTGTTTACATGCAATATTTTATAAGATATTTAATACCATTGTAGAAAGCAAACAAGTTGGAAATGGAATTTAGTGTGAAAAGAAAAGGGACACTACACACTGTACTTTTTTAAGTTAAATTTAAACATAATCTGCTCTGACCTCTATATATACATCTTTACACCTTGTCAATAAAATTGCACAAGTAATTGGCGATGATTTTAACAACAAATATTTTTTGTGAGACATAAAATAAAAAACAAATATATTTTATTGTCTATACGTAAACAGTGTACGTTAAATCACGGATTCAGTTTAAATATACATGCTAGCATGCATGTACGTATACATTATTTCTGATTAAATAAATACTAGAATCGGCATTTTTTATAAGGTAAAATAGGAAAAATGCAGAGTTTTGCTTATTCGAAAATTATTAAAGAATTAAGATATTAATCATTAATCTAATACTCGTAGCATGTTGGTGCATAGATTCATGACATCTCCAATCTACGTATTTATATAAACACAATTGTGTACGGTATATCTGGGACAGAAAGATACTCTTTCATTTTTAGTCCCAATTTCTTAAAATCATACCATATCATATCACCATTTCTAATTTTGATAAACAGTGAAACAAAAACAAATTGCCAAGCGCCGGCATTTTTCTCAAATTGACATGCTGGGAAAGTATTGCCCCGAAAGTTATTTCTTTTTCACCATATCATCTTTATTTTCCTGATGGTTTTAAGCCATCTCAATCATGCTTTACGCATGTTTAACTCAAGGAACATCATTTCCATTGAGAGAAATGTGAATAAAAGTATTCGTAACCATTATGTTGTATAATCTACATGTAGATTAAAGGGAAAGACAAGGTTAGAATAAAAACTTTATTTCAGAAAAAGAATACTATAAATAATAAATCTGCAAATTTTCTGCTGCCAAATAATAATATTAAACGAATGGTAACAAAATTTAAATCGCTAAATCACAGATTTCTACAAATCAGTAGGCGCGGCCTTGTCTGTGTATTGGCTGTGTAAAAACAGGTGCATGTGATGTCATTTCCCCACATCTTTAGATTTATGATAAATCTAGTTGAATCGTAGCGAAATATTAATATAATAAAGTATTGACCAGACAATTTAATTTTCACAGGAGGTGTAGAGGAGATTTTTTTATGGTTCAAAAAACGTAACAATATCAGAAAAAATAAATAAATAAAGAAACAAATAAAAAATCAACGTCTACCGGTTGCACCACTTCAGTGATGCCCGTTACTCAAAACAATGCTAGGTTCATTAAAGTCTCATCTTAGTGTAATTAAACAATATTTCACAGATTTAATAAATACACATGTAATAAATTATTTAACAGTTTCACAATCAATAATGCAATTAAATAAACAAACGCACCAACGAATAATTGGCTGTTAATTATTGAACGGCGATAATTATCATTATTATAAAAATCCTACTAAAACGTGTTCTTAATAGTACATGTAATTAAATTTTTGCAGTTTGATTCTGACTTTCAAATTAAAAGGTGTGAACATATGTTATAATTGATGTACACATTTCAAAAATATAAGCAACTTTTTTGAAAAGTAAATTGTTAACATGTCTGTCAACGTATGATGCTGCGCATCGTAATCGTAGCCTAATATTAACTGCAGGCAAAACATTTTTATTGGCTGCTCAAAAATCTAATTTGCATAATTTATTCACACAATTGCTGGTTCTTACTACTTATGTCTAATACTTTGCATTGTCCATTTTAATTGTTCCTAATTTGCACCAAATGTTCCTGTCACACTGTGTACTGACTATTTTTATTGCTCCTTGTATGCTTCTGTGCCGACAGACCTTTTGATCATGCACAATGTTGCCCTGATTGGTTAATCACCCTTGTCAAATATTCTAATGACGAAATAGACATCTATTTTTTTACGCTTCATCAGTGAACTGAATGACCTTAGGGGAAATTAAGTTCCACACCTGTCTGTAAATTACAGCATTTCATAAAATAGCAACACATTTTCTTTTTCAGTTACCAATAATCATTTATTAAATATTAAGTAGATTTATGATTTTTTGTTTTATTGGATTAAATTTACGGTAGGAGAAATGCGTATCTGTGTGGGAAAGGGATTGGGTAAGTAGATAACGTGGAAAAAGGTATAGGGAACTGGATAAACCCGAGAATATGCATAATAACAGGGGAATGGGCAACCTGTTGCTGTTGGTACCAGTTTTGTCTGGGTGCCTAAATAAACCTAACGGACAGTTTTGTTTTCATACGATATTAGTCTGGCTGCCGATTATCCTGCGCCATTCTCATTTTTGCGTCAATGGCGAAAAATCGCCTCCCCAGCAAATCTCTGCATATACAAAAAGTAAACGTAACCCAGAAATTTTGTGATATTTTTCCTTTAAAAAAAAAATACCAAAGAGCCATTTTTACCCATTCGGAAAAGGGGTTTTAGCGAAAATTAAGACAAAAAAAATAGGGAAAATCGGGGCAATTTGGGAAAAAGTTTTTATTATACCCCAAATTTTAAATTAAAGGGGTTTTTTCTTTGAAAATTTTTAAACAATCTTTTCCTTTAAAACATGTGGTGGGAAACATCAGCAAACTTGAAAAACGGGGCAAATTTATAATTTAATTTGGGATCTTCAATTTAAATTTAAACAAAAAAATTTGTTCCCTATGATGTTTTCATAAATAATATATAATGTACGCAATAAGATTAATAAGTTCTTCATCAAGATATATTTCAGTTGTACCAGCGTGTACACCTATACCGGAAGTGGGTGTAAGTGTAACACGTCACAATCTCTGTCTCGTCTGTCTCGCGAGAATGACAGAACGCCAAAATGGCGGCGCCCATGAACTTATTTCTCAAGTAAAAAATAGTGTCTTAAAACACGAATTTCTCACTTATAGGGTTGATGTCAACAGAAAAACTGTCACGGTACCTCTTTTTAAATGATGAATATTTATATTAGACAAACATCAATCCATCCATTCCTATTCCTTTAACCAGTTTCCTTGTTCGAAACTTATCGCTATGTGGCTATTTTTAGAACAGGTCTCTTATCAGTGACGTATACGATGCTTATCTCAGATCGTTTCCTATTATCTGCTAGATGGCCATAATTTCTTTCCCATGGTGAGTCTGGTTTGTCCTTTGTATTGATTGATGCATTTCTTGCAAGTGATTAGATATACAATGCTTATGCTTCTACAGGTGTAACTTCCATTAATCTTATATTGCTTACCCATTGCTGTACTTTGAGCATTGAGTTGTATTACTTTAACAGTTTTAGTTTAAGATTTTCACTAAGTTACATATATATATGTATTTGTTGGTGGCATTAAAACCTATTATGTTCCCTAAAACTCTCTGCGGCAGTGGTGACTGACCAGTACATTTCATGAATTTCCTTGGAGAAATAAGACTCACTGTCACTGATCAGGGTCCTTGAAGTTCCTTAAACGTTGATAGCAGACAAAGCACAAACAGTGAACATTCTGCACTGTACCTGTTTTACTTAGTCTCAATATTTTGACTGCACGACCAACCCAATATTTTACAAACTGATATTACAAAGATGTCAGCCTTCTAAGGGCCACCATCGTCTATATAAAAAAAGCCCTGGTGCACTATTTGTTGGGCTACTGGTTTACTCTGATCAATGCCTTTCAACTCTAAAATAGCAGTATGTTCTACAAATGACTTGACATGTCAGGACTTCCTTGGTAATGCTATGTATATTTTTTGTCTTTCTAGATTCCAACATCATAGTAGATAATGTCAAAAATCATAAAAGCGTGTATAACATAAAAACATGTAAAGTTATGAAGCTATGGAAGCCTAAGCTAAGGAGTAAGGCCATGCTCCATAAACTCCAAGCCACGACATGTATCATTATCTATGTCTACAAGCCGAGCACAATTCACAATTCAGATTAATCCTTAACAAAATAATTGAAAAAAAAACATCAAATAGAATCTAGTTGGTTATCATAATTCATTGCACTTGTGTGAAAAAAATTATGGAAACTAAAAAAATGATAGAATATACATGACAGAGTGATTTCATAAGTTAATAACATGTACCTGTGCATCTGGTATCCAGAACGGTTCAGGCAAGGTAAATGGACTGGCAGATGATTCATTTACTGGAACCATTCGCATTCCACCTTTCCCCTTCTGCAACATTTTTCCTTTTTCTGCCATTTTGGATTTTCGGACTTTATTCCGAAACGTAATTTACCGGACAGATTAGAATAAAGTCTGGATTCGGCATCCGGTTATGATTTGTGAACTTTTTACATTTCCGTTCGCGGTATGGCCAGTTATGTGTCTATGTGCCGTTTAACCCAAACAAACAAATACATTTCTGTTTGCCAATTGAAAAATATAAAATGAAGTATAAAATGCCAGATGAAGAAAGTTATTTTTGTTAGATTGAAAAATGTAGATAAACAGTTCTTTTAAGTTAAGCATATTGAAATTAAAGTCATAATACATATGTATCCCGTGATAACATTAAAATGAAAGGTATAGAAAAAGCATATTGTAATAGTTGGAACCGGTTGGAACATTGTATTTAATGTTATGAAACATTCTGCAAGTACAATATTTTGATCATTTTAATGAAATGCTTTACAAAAAGTTTGATACCACACGGCTTTAAATAATCACGGCTTTAAAAATAATTAATTTAAGCCGTGGTATAAATGACTGAAAATAAACTAGGTGTTCCAAAGGACCATAAAGCATGTTCAAATATAACAGATTCTTGAAAGACCCTGATTCCATATATTATAAGTAACTTTTTGTTTGCTGTTTACTGATTGTATTGCTTAAATATAGATTATGATAGTTTATAAATTTCTTTACCATAAAGTAACATGGACGACTTGGGATAGGTTGAGCCTGTACATATTTGGCAGTTTTTGTGACGGTAGCTCAGCCTGCCCGTAATCTTTGTAAATAGTAATGAATTTTATACTGATATATGTATTATACACATAACAAATCTTATAAGCGTGCATGTATAAAAAGTCTCTTATTTGTACCAAAATTGGCCCGATCATGCTGAAAATTACAAAAGATATTGGTAGCATATGTCAGTGAAAATATCTCATTCGAAACTACCTGGTATAAAGTAGAAGTCGGATTATCTAGATTACCGTTAATGAACACGATTTTACCCTCACAATTTTATCTAAATTGTCTGGTTCAGTACCAAAACATGCGCGACGATTGTTTAAGAGTGGGCAAATCTACCTGTCACATCTGTGCAAGAACGCTACCAGTCTGTGATGGACATACACGGTGTTTTATGAACTATCACTTACATCGTCATTTTGAAACATTACGTTTTCACGCACTTTTGCATTTATTGCGCACGTGCGTTGATTTTTTTATTGTGAAATCATCACACTATTCCTCGCTATCTTTTGAATTTTGATCGGCCAAATACTGAGCCACATATGACAAATTTTATACATGCACGTTTATTTGATTTGTTAAGTGTAGATCTAATTTATTATAAAAAAAATCTACATAGATCTGCCTCCTTTTTCATGCAATAAGATGACACACCTGTACAGGCCGGCGTATATCTGTATCTCAGCCTTGTTTTGTACATGAAAAGGCTTTGAAATAGTTGTAATTATAAAACAAAATGTGAGGTCAGTTTCCTCTGAAATTTATATTGACAGAATGACTTTCACTCACTTTTTTTACCAGGTTGTTTTCAATTTTGAAAATCCTTGTTATTAGATTTGGGTAAAGCAGGCTATTGGCGGACGGTGTCGAACGAGATAGTTTCCTCTAAATAACTAGTGCAGATTGACTTATCTTAATCAAACTGGTTAATAGCTAGCTTATGTAAAGACCTTGCTTGGCATTGGTTATGGGGAGTAAGTCAATGTCAAGGGCACTGTTACTCAAAATAGAAAATCGGTTTCCTGTCAATAACTAGTCTAAGGGTTTGGAATGAGATATTTCAATGAAATTTAGTGTATAACAAGCTTATGTGAATGTTTCGCTTCCAATGGATCGAGTTTGGGCCAAACGCACTGTAAGTTAAAATAGAAAATCAGTTTCCGGTCAATAACTAGACTTTGGAATGAGATATTTTAATGAAACTTAAGTATAACAAGCTTATTTGAAGACTTCGCTTGGGATTACCTTTTGTCCCTTTAGGGTCAATGTCACTGTTACTAAAATAGAAAATTGTATCAGGTTGATAAGTATATATAGAGTCAGGAGTGAGATATTAAAAAGAAACAACCTTAATTGGCGTATAGCACACTTATGTGAAGACCTCACCTGAGCTTTATTCGGCCCCCACCTTTCAGGATATCATATTAATTTTCCCATCTGCTGTAATTACAAACAAAATAGTTGCTTTATTCTTTTGTGTCTTTATTATTTATCATTTACATTGAACATAGTAACATTGTACTTTCCGTGTATTTGCATTCCGTTCAGAATAAACCTTCTACAATAGTGATAATTGAAAATCTGTTTTTCTGATTACGAGATTTTAATAGATGTGATAGAAATGAAAAGCTGAATCATGTCTGAAAATATAAACGTTTAATTTCCTAATTTAAGACAAATATTTACATATAATGCATGCATCTGGTTTAAATTTATTTATAGCATCCGAGGAAAAAAATACATTCAACCCCGATATCTCCAGTTGATACAGAATACAGGATAGACTCAATCATCACAACTTGAGACATATATAACATAAATACATTGTACACAGCTTCAAACCATTTATACTTATGTGCATGAATATCGGCGTATCCCAAACGTACTTAATCTGACAATATAGGTCATTATGATAACTCTCTAAGGCCACAAATATATACATGTACATGTAAAACTAGGTGCAAATGTCTCTACAGTGACGTTTCCACAGATAAAATCCCCTAAAATAATTTCAGAGATCATTAACGAAATTGGTTTGCCTCAAGAGAAATGCTTGCCAAGTTATTCCAGATTTTAGCTTTTATATTTCTAGAAAGTTTGAGTCTTTCTGAGGGCGTAAACATCGTTAATGAAGAACATATCACGGAGCTTATAGAGAAAATAGTTGCTGATAAAACATTGGAATTGAAAATTCAAGTTCAAAAGCTAGAAAACGTCGTTGAAAACCAACAGTCGCGAATAAACAATCTAGAAAAGGAGGGAAGACGTAATGAAAGAATTATAAGCTATGTACAGAAATTGTGGGCTGACATGTATCACGAGCTGAAATCAAATAGCTGGACAACTCCTGATGAAGATTTACCGGATACTGTTAAAGATAACTTTGATGTATCTGCTAACAATACTGAGGACAGTTTAATTGGCAAAGACAGAAACGCTTCAATTGATTTAGAACAAAAGCTGGCTACAAGTAGACCAAATTCTAATCGGAGAGACAAAAGAGTAATGAAATACAGACAGAGGCGTGTTCCGGAGGTTGTCGCATTCACAGCGTATCTGAGTCATAACATTGACCATATGGGACTTGGCCATCATATCGTATACGATCGAGTTATTACAAATGAAGGGGCAGGATACAATGTTCACACGGGCATATTTACTGCGCCTTTGACCGGACTATACTTATTTACGTACTCAGCGAATTCCCATTATGTACGAAGCATGTTGGAGCTGGTGGTTGACGGCAATAACATCGTTGATATCATTATTGACCCAGTCTCTAATATAGAGGTATGTTTCACGAAATAAAAAAGAGCCCAAAGGCAAATTAAGATATAAAGTAATTTCATTCGCCTTAATTGATAAAACAATATGCATGCAATCAGATTTTAAGTACCCAAGATATAGCTAGAACTTGTTACTGGTAGGTAACTGGTAGATCGTGGTCAAGATGCGACTCCATGCTTGTCAAAAATGAATTAATCTATAACATGAAAACATATTTATTACTGAATAAAATCTGTGAGAGTTAATGTAATATGCCGACAGTCTAATAAATAGGCTAATTATGTAAAAGCATATACTTATTTCTTTAGCTAAAAAAGGGTATGTTAATATTAAAGACCGTTTGTTTGTAGACAGGCCACCGGTAATAACCAAACAGGCTAGAATATGTGCGCACTTGATTTCGTACGATGTTCGTACCTTTACCAGCGACGATTTGTCATGCTATTATTCTTTACCATTTTGGTCGTTCGTTGGTGGTTGTAGGAGACGACCACAACTGCGGCCAGAGCATTTCTTTCTAACAAAGTGACACTCTGTGTGGCCACATCCTACCGTGTTAGTCACGACTGGTCATCAAATCATCCCTGGCACTTAGGATGATTTGATCTGCCGCGTGCTTTCTCCGCGAGCTGAACATCTCCGAAAGAATTCTGTTACGCTTGGTTGTATTATATCGTCACGGGTCTCAAAATATCGGGTCTAATGCATGACAATTGAATTACAAAATTAAAACATCTGGACCTTAAATGGTTGAAATATAGATTTGTTCGCATTTTTAGGGTAGATATGCATTATCTAAATCAAGACTTTACTGTAGTAAATAGCGCGTGTGTGTGTGTGTGTGTGTGTGTGTGTGTGCGTGTGTGTGTGTGTGTGTGTGTGTGTGTGCGTGCGTGTGTGTGTGCGTGTTTTTATAAGCGAAAAATATTGTTGTTATTTTGTATTTGTAGACGATGAGCTCTAACACGGCGATAATTCGCGTAACAAAAGGACAGTCTGTATGGGTTCAAGAATACAACATACATGAGGGTTCCATTTTTTCAGATAATGTCTGGAGATATTGCACATTTTCTGGAGTGTTTTTATACTGATTTTAGAAGACTTTATTAAAATATCCATACAACAATATACTTGTACTTCAATTATTTTGTCCCTTTTGTAAGTTTCTTTGCGACAAAACATTAAAATATACATGCACGCTTTTAAAGCTTGGTTCTTACAGAATGAGCATTTTTTTTATCTAACATTGAATTATCATCTCTGTTTAAGATTTATACGAAGTTACGCAACACAAAAGTAATACACAAATTCATACACGTAATAGTTATAGTATATAAAACAAGTTAGTTATGAGGATATAACACTGGCTGGGACGATATCGAAGGATGTTTCTGCAAAACAAATGTCAAGGCCGTTAGGCCGAAACATCCTGAGACGTCAGCCAGTGTTATACCCACGTTAACTAAAGAGTTTCATATATTATAACTGTTGAATCGCAATTCATATTTTTACCCCCCCCCCGAAGGGTGGCATATTAAAATCGCAGGATCCGTCCGTCTGTCTGTCTGTCTGTCTGTACGTCCCCACTTGATTCGTGTGCGGACTGTAACTTTGTTATACATTGAAGGATTTTGAAATAGCGTTGCACAAATGTCTATCACATCAAAAACACCAAAACGATGTGTCGCGTCCAAGAACCACCTCCCTACCTCAAAGGTGTAGGTCACACAAACATTTTGAAGTTTCACATTATCACAATAAGAGTTAATAGGTACACACATTCGTGTCCGGACTGTAGCTTTGGATACATCAAATGAGTTTATAATAACTTGGCATTTATGTCTACCACATCAAGACGATGTCTCGCATCCAAGAATCATGTCCCTACCTCGATGGTCAAGGTCACACTAACATTTTGAAGTTTCATTATATCACAATTAGAGTTAATAGGTACACGTCTGTGTCCAGACTGAAACTTTGTCATGCATCGAAGGATTATAATATAACTTGGCATTTATGTCTACCACATCAAAAATATGTGTCGCGTTCAAGAATCATGCCCTACCTTAAAAGTCAAGGTCACACTGACATTTTGAAGTTTCATTATATCACAAACAGAGTTTATAGAAACACATACTCGTGTCCGGACTGCCAAGGCTCATGTCCGTCTGACTGTCCGTGCATCCCCACTTACACAACAATCGTGTCCAGACTTCAATTTTGTCATGCACTGAGGGGATTTGAAATATGCGCTTCGGGCCATATACCTTCTGAGGTCTGACCAATTAGTCCGTAAACTTGCATATTGCCCTCAAGGTCATGTTTTATTTGTTAAATATTTATAGTTACTAGTATGCCATTCATGAGGGTTCAATATTTCAAAATATATCGGAAAATATTGTACAATTTCTTTTTCGGATCTTGTAAACAAATTATTTATTAAGATATTTGCTATTTCCTTTAAAGTATTTCTCGAACTATCATAAAAAGTGATATAGAGGAAAAGTCATGCAAAAATGGGTCTAAGAGATATGGGGTCTAAAAGTCATCATAACTCGTATACTATGTTTAATATACTAACTAAGTCTTCGAGAAGTCATTTTCAGTTTCAGTTTTTATTTAATCAAGGCATGTAATATGCAACTGGTTATAACAAACAAATGAATAAAAAATAACAGTCAAAACTCAACTAATATCACAAAAAGAAAACAATTATAATTAGCTAAATAAACAAAAAAAAAGGAAATCATGCAGTCAAGGGGTCTATGTGTCTTATTTGCGTGCATTATCCCATTGAATGCAAATAAATCCCTACTTTTTTGTATTTGTTTAAATCATGACTTGAACATACCGATTCATTTAATAATAATAACAAGTACAGAAACACAAATATGATTCAACAGTTCATTTGTTCTTATCTTAGACAACGTCAGGTTTCACACGAAGAGATTGTCGGCATTGTGACGCATCAGATTTGTTTTTACACTCACTGCAGGAGATATAACTGGTCAACAATGTTAGTCAAAAATCTTAATATCATCGTGTTTCTTTTTGTTGAGACTTTTATTTTGTCTGCAAGTGTTGAGATAGAAAATGAGGTACAGATTACTAAGCTTGTTGAGCAGATGATAGCAGAAAGGACTTCGGAACTGGCCACCAAAGTTCAGAGTCTAGAAAGAATCGTTACAAATCAGCAGTCACGAATTGAGCGTCTAGAAAAAAAGGGACAGCGGAGAGGGAGGACAATAATATACATGATAAAATCATTAACAGACTTAAGACAAGAAATGATGTCAAAGAAATTAAAATTTGTGAAAGAAGACGCCAACACTGACAATGATAATACGGACAGTCACTTCGGAGTGGAAAACGTTACTAGGACCAATGTATCTGTCGACGCAAGAAAAATGTCGTCAGCTATTCAACCGGGTAAACATAAGGATAATGAAATAATTGGTAAATCAAGACGAAGGCGTGCAATAGAAGTCGTGGCCTTCTCAGTTTACCTTAGTCACGATATTAATCATATGGGTATTGGACACCATATTGTTTTTGACAAAGCCATTACGAACGATGGAGCTGGATATAACGTTTATACAGGAATATTTACAGCTCCTGTGTCCGGACTCTACCTATTTACGTTCAGCATGAATGACCGCGACCATACTAGTAATCTACAATTGGTTATGAATGGGTCAAACTTGGTTGACATTGTAGACAGTCCTGTTAATAATGAAGAGGTAAGTTAGTGTAAATAAATCAAGCTTATTCAAATGCTATTCCAATAGAGGCGCAAGTACTCCCCTGCGCATCGGTTGAAAGTTCCACTGCCGTTCACTTAGTTAACGTTTGAAGTAACGGTACTATTTCAATTAGCTGTAAAGAGAACCTTACACACATGGACCTTTCGAAAACAATAAAATCGAATCTTTCATTTTGTTCTTTAATCTGTGTTTCTATAAAACTACACATATGCGTCTAAAAGAAATACAAAAAAGGGGTCTAAGAGACATGGGGCGCGAATTGAACGTCTAGAAAAGCAGGAAAAGCGGAAAGAAAAGGACAATTATGGAGATGATAAAATCATTAACAGACTTAAGACAAGAAATAAAGTCAAAGAATATAGTATCTGTGAAGGAAGAAGCCATCACTGTCAACTATAATACGGACAGACACTTCGAAGTGGAAAACGTGACTGGGCTCAATGTTGACACGAGAAAAAAGGCTTCAGCTATTCGACCTGGTAAACAAAAGGATAATGAAATAATTGGTAAACCAAGGCGGAGGCGTCAGGTGGAAATTGTGGCCTTCTCAGTTTACCTTAGTCACGATATTAATCATATATGGGGAGTGGACACCATATTGTTTTTGACAAGGCCATTACGAACGACGGAGCTGGATATAACACCTATACAGGAATATTTACAGCTCCAGTGACCGGACTCTACCTATTTACTTTCAGCGTGGTTGACGGCGGCCATATAAGTGTTCTACAATTAGTTAAGGATGGGTCTAATTTGGTTGACATGGTAGTGAGTCCTGTCAATGATGAAGAGGTAAATGCATGTTAAGTGTTAATAAATCAAGCTTATTCAAATGCTTTGGCACAATAAAAGACTCAATAGAGGCGCAAGTACTCCCCTGCACATCGGTTGAAAGTTCCACTGCCGTTCACTTAGTTAACGTTTGAAGTAACACTGGTATTTCAATTACATGTAGCTGTAAAGAGAACGTAAACACACGGACCTTTCAAAAACAATAAAATTGAATCTTTTATCTGTGTCTCACACGTGTCAAATGTGTTTCTACAAATTTGCAACGAAAACAAGTATATTATAACCAATAAATGTGCTTTCCGACAAACAACTTTTTGTCCCGTCCCAGACAATAATTATAAAAGATGATAAAATATATAAAAAAAAAATGCATTCATTTATAGAGTTTTGCAGAATATTAATTTGTAAAAAATAGCAAAGTTTAGTAATCAATATGATTATAATGTTGTATATAGCAATGGTCATTATATTGTAGTCTATGAGCAGCAACACGGTGATAGTTCATGTAAACAGAGGACAGTCAGTGTGGATTCAGGAGTATACACATAACGATGGGTCAATACGTTCGCGTGAACATTGGCGTTACTGTACATTTTCTGGATTTCTTGTGTATTAAATAAGCTCAGGAAATAAATCAGTAGTTAGAAATCATATTCAGAAGTCCAAATACTTTTTAATACTTACTTAACTGTTGACAAGTTGTCATATACATATATATTTGTATCGAAAATATAATAAAATTACAATTTTACACAAAGGAAGTGGGTTTTTGCTCTAGAAATAACTCGCGAATGTTCCATAAATAATAACACATGATTCTGTATTTTTGTAAAATAATCTAATCCAAGACTTTATTGAGGGACCAAAATTAAAAAAACTCTATAACCTTGTGCTTAAAATTCCATGACACAGTATCAAATGCAGCTGCAAAAGCAATTAAAAGCAATAACCCTGGAATGTTATGCTTTTCAGAGTGAAATAATAAATCATAAAGCATTCTTATGTTGAAAACCATTAGCCTGCCTGGCAAAAACCCAGTTTGATCTTCATTTATAATATCTTTTAATTTATTTTTCAGTCTAAAAGCTATTGATAATGCAATCTTGTACGAGACATTTAGTAAAAAGATACGTCTCCATTTTTTTCAAAATTTTATACAATTTACCTTTGTTTCCTTTAGGAATACAAGTTATAACTCCTTGTCTTTGAGTAATTGAGTAACTGAAAGTTTTCCTATATAATATGCATAATTAACTGATCTAACAAGTAAAAGTCCAATATCACTCCAGTAAAAATTATAAAATTCAACAGTAAAACCATCATTTCCTGGGTTTGTATTGTTTGACATTCGTTTTAAAGAATCTAACATTTCATTATAATGTTAATTCTCCCTCAGTTGATAGCTTACTATTTTCTGACAATTTAGGTATGTTAGACCCTCCAAGAAGTTTTACTAAGGATATGTTATCTATTTCCCTTTCTTTGTATAAATTCTACTTCACTTCAACCAAAATTTCTTCTTGAGTTCTTAAAATCTGACCATTTTCTGAGATTAGTGAATTCATTAATTTTGAAACATAGTTTCTGTTTTCAAGATTGCAAAAATACTTTGTGGGTTTCTCTCCTTCAAGTATCCATTTAGCTTTGGATCTTATAAAATTACCTTCCATTTTTTTTTCTCAAATTTAAAAGCTCTGATTTTTTGGCGTCCAGCAATTCATAATTAATAATTTGTTCTTTTTTCAATGTTCTCTATTTCTTGAGTGAGACTCTTTTCTTTATCTACCTCTAGTTTTTTCTTATGTGAGGAATAGCTTATAGTCATTATTAATAATGTCTCAAAAATAATTGGTCATTAATATCAAATCAGAGGAATATCATTAATATTATTATTTTCTGGTATATTTGTTGCATATTGGGTTTTTGTATCAAAAATAACCGTTTTTACTTTATTTACATAAATATCATCTCGAAGAAGGGAATTGTTAAATTTCCAATATGAATTACCTTTTTGAAATTTTCCGAACTCTAATGACGTAAAAATTAAAGAATGATCTGTACGATATCCAGGTAAAATCTTAGTATTGTCAAGATCAGTATAGAGATAGTCTGAAATTTAAAAAAAATCAAGACCCGCCTCAGCACCTCTAATTTGAGCAATCTTTGTACAAATTTACAAATTATTACTATATTGCCATCTTTCTGGTAGTTTCCAATTCTATGAGCTATGTCTAAATCTGGTCTGTTAATTTTGATCATCAGTTTATCGTCCATAATTTTCATCACCTTCTTACATGTTTGTTCTTCTGTTTCCTCTAGATTGTCTGGAACACCGTACAAGCGGGGACTGTTTCGACGAGTATACTGCTCAATATTATTATTTCTAATCTCACCTGATTTTATTCTTATATCTTGTGCCTCCACTTTTTCTTCCAATTCTACTTTATCACTCCTCAATCTATTATTCTCAGATTCAATAACATCCAATTTCCTCTCCAAATCTGAGATTTGGTTCCTCATTTCTTCAACATTGGATTCCACCGTTGAAATTCGTGTTACTTATATCGTCACTTCCTCTCTAACACTGTTGATCTCTTTCTGAACATCTGCTCTTATTGAGTGTTTTAAATCATCAAGTTTCTTAGTGAGTATTGATTTTGTTATCATTTCTTTTATTTTTGTTTCAATGAATTCCTGTGAGGCAAGTTTGTCCAACCTGTCCTGCATGTTCTTTAGTAAGTCGCTCATATCATCAGAGGTAGTATATGATTTTAAATGTTCATTCAGAGTAGGTTGTGTTAAAACATCACTATGTTTATCATTTTGTTTGCCTGTTTTCTGTGTGTGTCTTAAGCAGTGCTACTGGGCTAGCTGGAAGAGATGTATCAGCCTCTGAATTCTCGTCTAATTGTTTCACTCGACCTTGCCCTCGCACCAGTTGCAGTATCCTTATCTTTTGCCATTTTGCAATATTATTGCAATGTTTATCTGTTAATACACACCGTTATATGTAGAGAAATAAGCACACACTGTAACTGTCGACAAAAAACGCTCAGCTAAGCTACGTGTTACACGTGAAAATCGTGCGATTTCTCATAAACTATTGTTTACCTTTCTTATTCAATTAATCATCTTTTTCCATATTAAAAGCCTAAACCGTTCACAGATTCATAATCTGCATTAATTTCCATTCAGATACATATTTTTCAAAACGTTTAAATATCCAATATTACACTTTTAAACCAAGTTTTGCCTGCTGTTTACGAAAAACACGTTTACTTCGTATAGCAACCTTGACCTTTTTTCCTCCATGGTAATAATTACACTTTCCATTATAGTGATTACAATTTCCATGGTAATGGTTTTACTTGCCATGATAGTGATAACAATTCCCAAGGCAATGATTACACTTGCCATAATAGTGATTATAATTCCCATGGTAATGATTACACTTGCCATGATAGTGATTACAATTTCCATGGTAATGATTACACTTGCCATGATAGTGATTACAAATTCCAAGACAATGATTACACTTGCCATGGTAGTGATTATAATTTCCATGGTAATGATTACACTTGCAATGATAGTGATTATAATTTCCATGGTAATGATTACACTTGCCATTATAGCGATTACAATTTCCAAGGCAATGATTACACTTCCATTAAAGTGATTATAATTTCCATGGTAATGATTACACTTGCCATGATAGTGATTATAATTTCCATGGTAGTGGTTACTTTCCATAAAATATAAAACAATATGAAAATTATACAAATTTATTTAGTTGTTCTTATAACTAGTTCCATTGCTGTTATAGTGTTATGATAATAAATAATAATAAATAATTACTATGTGAAGTCAAGTATTGTTTTCTGAATTTATTAAACTTCGATCAGATAATTCACATTCTTGACAATTGTTAGACAATGTATTATTGATTATGCTTTTATCAAATAAAATAAACTATAAAGAATATGTATTTTTATCATTTACTGATATAAGAATGTTCACTTGGGACTAAGTTAATTACTTTGTTAAACATCAAAGTTAAAAGTTAACTGCGAAATTGTCTTGGAATTGTCATGAAGATTTCAGTAACTAAATGCTTATTGTCACCAACAACATCATGCTATGTTCTCCAATACGAAATTCATAGATATGATTTTCATTTCCTCGAAACTGATATTTGAGCCATTTAGTATGTTATTTAAGATACGGGTAAAAAAAAGGTCAATGACACGTATAAGGACGTTGTGGTCCGAAGCCACGCTCTGTTGCATCATTGTTTGCGAATCCTTTTATGAGTTTTCGAAGTATTTATCCTATATACGCACCGGACCTCTACGATGATCACAGATAATGCCTGTTTATATGGCAATGAAATAGGAATTACTGTATGTCTGTTTTTTAATTTGCATTTTCATCTTATACTATGTGTTTAAGGATTAACTCTTCTTTTGGTATTCAAAAGTGCCCCTTTATGTTAATTTTGATACGTTTATAAATAAACAAAACCTCTTTAAGCTTTAATAAAATCAAATTGAGTTTATAACAAATTATAATCATGGTTTTATGTGTTTCAAATAAACTTTTTAAAATCAATCTATATTTAGATTTTCGCAAAATGTAGTGTATGTCTTATCACCGGGCATATCCAGTAACGCAGGAATGTGCAAATACCGTAAAAGTAACTGAATCTGTGCAACGCTTTTGCCATACGATAACACAGTAAGTAAACAAACCAAAATATTTTATTCTAAATCAAATAAAAGGAAACGATTAAGCACATACACGTGCTTTCCACTTGAATGATTTTTGGCTAAGTTTTGGTCCTTGTTTGAATGAAAAGGGTATTAATAAAGTTTGTCCGGAGTATTCCTCTTATACCACTAGTTAATGCAATTTCTATGGCACTTTACATGATTGATTAGTAGATCAAGTATGTGTTTATTATACACTATATTAATATGTTTGTCTATATATTATCTTATTTTTATATACAGTATAGAAATAATGCATGCTAAAATAACCCAAGAAAGCGACTACGAAAATAAGATTTGTAAACATGGTTCATATTTAAAAGTTAATAACAACAAAAATACGATTTTAATACATTATATCTATTTCGTAGACCCCATCTTATTTTTCGCTTTACGTATTTTCGTGCGTATATATTTTCGGCTTAAACTGCACTTTTTTTAGATATTTCTTTTTTATTCTGAAATTTTGATTTGCTGTAAAATCATTCAAAGAATGCATAAATATATTATTAACATAATTATTTAAAACAGATAAATGCACTATTTCAAACATAAATAGCTTACACGTGTGGTTTAAACACCTATAAAAGGGTATTAGGGTTTAAAAAATTACCAAAATCCACCTAGCCTACAGTGTCAAGAAATACTCCCCGACTGACCGAGGCATAATTAAATGATTGTATACTAAATTTAAGATTTTCAATTCAACCCCTATTTATCATTTTCAAAATGTAAGTTTACACTTATCCGTGTTTGTACTGTATTTATTTTTTGTTATAAATTATGACTTGAACACACTGATACATTTAATATAATAATAACAAGTACAGAAAGAAAAATTATGATTCAACACGATATGTTCTTATCTCAGATAACGTTAGGTTTCACACGAACAGATTGTCGACATTGTGACGAGTCAGTTTTCTTTTACATTCACTGTATGAGATACAAGTAGAGATTTTGATGCTAAAGCATCAAGTCGCCGGATAGAAAAATGATTGTATGATCATAAATTTAAGAAAATATCAGTTTAATGGTTCAAGTATAAAGAAAAGAGGAACAATATGTTGAGTAATGTTTGCCACCGAGGCTTGTAAGGCAAGTGATATGCTGGTAATTCTACTTGTAATTCTACTTTATACATATACTGTTTTACTATACATTCCATATGGGTTACTAGTTCAGAACCCGATAATTACCGACAAATAATTACCGATCATCGAATATTTGCAAAGTGACTATGAAAATATATATGTTTAATTATTGCAAGAAACAATGCAATTCTACTGTAAAAGTGTTGTCCATCATTATTATGCGCTATCTAAAAAATATTCAATTTAGTTGAAATCAATACATGTATTCCCATCGTAACATACGATATAATTAACGTTTAATTGCCTTTCAGTGCGATAAAATATCAACACAAAGATTTTTCTATGTATCTAATACGATTCCGGACCCCTACTGTCATACCGTTTTGGAAACCTGTGCGACGGAACCGACGGAATATAACGAAATCAACAATTACCATTATATATTTCAATAATGTGCCTCTTCAGCATAAAATTATTTTGTAATTTTTAACCTTAACAAAACTATTGAACATTCTTGTCAAAAGATTGACAGAAAGGGCCAAGTTTAACCCTTTACCAAGAAAAAAGCAAAAGGTTTTGAAAATCTATTTCTAATGTGTAAAATATGAGTTTACAGGTTTTTATAATGATATAAAATATGAAACTGATTAATGAAAAATAACTTTGTAATTATTTATACAAAATTACAATGATTTGCATATTATCAACCGCCATACCTTTTGCCAACCATTAACAAGTTACCTGTATGTCTTATCATCAATCTATTACTATTAATAGATTTTATAACATAACATACAACGTGTAGTCACGTAATTCTTACGAAAGATCAGGGAGAATTTGTTTATAATTAGATAAAATAATGAAATATAACAGGTCTCATAAAATATAAACAACCAAATAATTTAAAAGTGTCATTTCAAATAGCATTCATGCTTTATATATCATAAAATAGCAACGCTTGACACATTGAAAAAAGTAAAAGTATCCCTAAATTTAATGACTGATCCTTAGGGATACATTATTGATTCATTTTATGAAAATTGTTATGTTGCTTTTTAAATTGTCAATATGTGTATATTTCATTTCTTGAGCAAAGTTATCATATGTTTGAATTTTTGAGATTACTGAAAAATAATTGTGATCTTCAATTGTTCAATAATTGATATGCTTTTATTTTCAGATTTTAAGGGCTTCTCCTACCATAGGTATAATATTAAACTGTTACAAATATAGTCGCCGGTTTCTACCGGCGACTAATAACTGGTCAACAATGTTAGTCAAAATACTTAATATCATAGTGCTTCTTTTTGTCGAGACTTTTATTTTATCTGCAAGTGTTGCGAACAGATTACTAAGCTTATTGAGCAGATGATAGCAGAAAGGATTTCGGAACTGGCCGACAAAGTTCAGAATCTAGAAAGAATCGTTACCAATCAGTAGGCACGAATTGAACGTCTAGAAAAGCAGGAAAAGCAGAGAGAGAGGACAATAATGGACATGTTAAAATCATTAACAGACTTAAGACAAGAAATAAAGTCAAAGAATATAGTTTCTCTGAAAGAAGAAGCCATCACTGTCAACTATAATACGGACAGACACTTCGAAGTGGAAAACGTGACTAGGCTAAATGTATCTGTTGACACAAGAAAAAAGGCTTCAGTTATTTGACAGGGTAAACAAAAGGATAATGAAATCATTGGTAAAGCAAGACGAAGGCGTGAGACGGAAGTCGCGATAACTTGAAAAGTACTGAAAATATTTTTATGAAACTTGATATATGGATAGATGGCAGTATGGAGATTATGCACGTCTTTTTCTTTTCTTCCTATGTTGAAACATTTGGTCGTTATGGCAACAAATAGACTTAAAATATGGCAAATTTAAGAAAATGGATCCCGTAATAACACAAAAAGTACTGAATGTTTTTTATGAAACTTGAAATATGGGTAGATGGCAGTCTGGAGATTATGCACGTCTTTTTCTTTTCTTCCTATGTTGAAAATTCTGGTTGCTATGGCAACAAATAGACTGAAAATATGCCAAATTTTACACATAAACTGGATCCTGTGTTAACGCAAAAAGTAATAGAAATATTTTTATGAAACTTGTAATATGGGTAGATGGCAGTCTGGAGATTATGCACGTTTTTTTCTTTTCTTCCTATGCTGAAAATTCTGGTTGCTATGGCAACAAATAGACTGAAAATATGGCAAATTTTACACATAAACTGGATCCAGTGTTAACGCAAAAAGTAATAGAAATATTTTTATGAAACTTGACATATGGGTAGATGGCAGTCTTGAGATTATGCATGTCTTATCTGTTCTTCCTATTTTGAAAAAATATTGGTTGCCTTGGCAACAAATAGGCTTAAAACATGGCAAATATAACAATATTTGTGATTAGTCAAAAAGAGCTGAAA
The DNA here is from genome assembly GCF_026571515.1 of Ruditapes philippinarum. Classification (NCBI taxonomy): domain Eukaryota; kingdom Metazoa; phylum Mollusca; class Bivalvia; order Venerida; family Veneridae; genus Ruditapes; species Ruditapes philippinarum. The sequence goes on from NW_026857312.1 coordinate 42,228, forward strand.
TTTTTTATGAAATTGCATCTTTAATTCAAGAGTTATCTCCTCTTTAAGAATTTTGCTTTTAAAAATGTTATATTTTGGTAACAGGGATGTTTCAAATATTAACTTTAGAGTGTCCTTTAGTCCGTCTGTCTGTCTGTTCATAAAAACTGTTTCCTGTGATCATTTGATAACTCAAAAAGTACTGGAAATATTTTTATGAAACTTGATATATGGGTAGATGGCAGTCTTGAGATTATGCATGTCTTATCTGTTCTCCCTATTTTGAAAAAATATTGGTTGCCTTGGCAACAAATAGGCTTAAAACATGGCAAATATAACATTGTTTGTGATAAGTCAAAAAGAGCTGAATTTTTTTTATGAAATTGCATCTTTAATTCAAGAGTTATCTCCTCTTTAAGCATTTTGCTTTTAAAAATGTTATATTTTGGTAACAGGGATGTTTCAAATATTAACTTTAGAGTGTCCTTCAGTCCGTCTGTCTGTCTGTTCATAAAAACTGTTTCCTGTGATCACTTTTAAAGAACTTTTCCAACAAATTTACTTAAAATATAGAAAAATTGACGTATTAGTGAATGGCCATTGGCCCTTCAGAATGTTGATGGGGTTCTAACCGGTAGGGGACTTATGGATTGCTTGCAATACTATGATAATTGCTTGTTGACAAAGCCATTTCTAACGATGGAGCTGGATATAACGTTAATACAGGAATATTTACAGCTCCTGTAACAGGACTCTACCTATTTACTTTCAGCGTGAATGACGGCGTCCATATAAATGTTCTACAATTGGTTATGGATGGGTCTAATTTGGTTGACATTATAGACAGTCCTGTCAATAATGCACAGGTAAATGCATTGTTTAGTGTAAAACAATCAAGCTTATACAAAGGCTATTACACATTAAAGGGCGTAATAGACACGCAGCGACTTTTCATAAAACGATAAAATCGAGCCTTTCATTTGTTCATAAACCTGTGTTTCTGTAAGTCTAAAATATGTCAAATGTGCGATTAAAGAAATGGTATCTGTGTCTTCCAATAAACAATAACAGGAAAAGATAATAACGTTAAAAACTTATGCATTCATTTAAAAAAATTGCAGAATATTCTTTGTAAAAAGGATAAGAAAGTTTAGATCAGAATAATCAATATAATAATATTTTATATAATAAGTGTCATTATCTTGTAGACTATGAGTAGCAACACAGGGTGATAGTTCATGTAAACAAAGGACAGTCGGTATGGATTCAGGAGTATGCACTAAACGATGCATCAATACTTTCGCGAGAAATTTACCGTTACTGCACATTTTCTGGAATTCTTCTGTATTAAATATGTTCAGAAAATAAATCAGTGGTAAGAAATCATATTCAGAAGTCCAAATACTTTTTAATAATTACTAAAATGTTGAAAAGTTGTCATATACATATATATTTGTATTGAAAATATAACAAAATTGCAATTTTACACAAAGGAAGTGGGTTTTTGCTCTAGAAATAATTCGCGAATGGACTACCATTTCACTTAGATTTGACGACATTTTTTTATTTTATTATTTTTAAACATTTTCAGGCATGTGGCGGGAAATAAATCAGTTATTTATATTTGTTTAAATTAGCATACTTGAAGTAATAAGATTAAATGTTTATTTTGATATCATTGTGAAACTATAAATATTTTTCAATCCTAATGAATACAAGAGGGCCATGATGGCCCTTTTATTGTCAACTTATTGAAGTATACCTTATTTGTTATGGAAAGTTAATGATTGCTATGGAAGTCACTGATTGCAATAGAAAGTCAATGGTTGCTATGGAAGTCATTGGTTGCTATGGAAAGTCAATGGTTACTTTGAAAAGTCATTTATTGCTATTGAAATCACTGGTTGCTATGGGAAGTCAACATGGATTTTATGGAAGTCAGTGGTTGCAATGAAAAATCAACGGTTGCTATGGAAAGTCAATGGTTGTAATAGAAGCCGCTGGTTGCAATTAAAAGTCAAAAGTCACTATGTAAAGATAATTGTTGAATGGAAGTCAATGTTTGCTAGGACACTGATTGCTATGAAAGTCACCGGTAGCTATGGTCAATGATTGTTTTAGAAGTCAATGGTTGCTGTGGAAGGCACTGGTTAATATATATATTTAGGTTATTAGGTTATTATTATAAGGTTATTCCATGATCCTTTTCACCTCATGGATGGTAACAATTTAGACTAAGCACTATAAGTTAAGCTGCGGTCTCACTTACTCCCGGCAGAGCCCAGGACCATTCCGGTAAGTTACCGGGATGATCCGGGAGATCCGGGGTAAAATAATTGTTGCAGTCACACTAACCCCGGCAGCACTACGGTAATTCCCAACTTACCACCCAGGATGCGCTCCGGATCATCAAAGCAGAGCCCAGGTGAAGCTACGGTTCATGCCGGTGCTTCCCCGGTCATTCCCGGATGACGCCGGAAGAACCCCGGTTAACCCAGGCAGAAAAATCATGCAAATACAAAAATATATCATAGCCATCAACAATAAAAAAACATCATTAAAATTGTAAACATGCATTTTTCAATAAAGGCATGAAATAATCGATAATTTATCGATGACACCGAGAACAGGTGGTCAATTCCCGGGATTACTATATATGTTTAATACGATCCCGGATCCCCGCTTTTCTAAAGGCGATCCCGGGATTTCCCCCCACCCCCCACCTGAAGAGAGTTAAACTGGCACACAAAAGAAGCGCTTCAATTCATTTTGAGCACTAAACTGGTCATGTGTCCATTAATTACGAATGTTCTCGTTCTTAAAGCTTAAAACTGGCAAAATTATTTTTTAGAAACAAGAAAGTCTTCACGGAAAAGGGACATAATATTGAGAAATAACTAAATTACTGTATATGTACCTGAAATTTTATAAAAAATACTTTTGATAGTTTAAATTTGTGAGAAATAAACTTAAACCAAATATTAACCTGTGGAAAAAACCGAGCGCAGGAAAGGCATTATCATAAAATAATCTCCAGTCGATCATCAAGAACACAGAAAGCATTTTGCTCAAGCTTTTGTGGGTTTCAAGTCAATCTCATCATCTCGGTCCTCGGGCAGTATTTTTTTTTAAAGAAAAGACCAACTTTACTTGACCTGAAATAGGGAACGCAGCTTCCCATACATAGTTTATTCATTCTTTTACTCAAATTAGACATATTCAGTAAGAATTTCATAGTCTGTGATTGAAATATTTTTTTAAAAGATGAGCATAGTATATCTTTAGTCATGACTGAATATACTTGACAGAAAGTGCGTGCAGCCATGTATATTACAATCTAAAATAAGATAAAGATTGGTTGGGTTGGATTTAAAGTCAAAATGGCAATATGAATGACTTTCCAGCATCCCAATACATTATTCACAGCAATAGCGAGCCCTCGAGAAGAACCACTGAATTTCCGTAACCAACAGAGTAGCTTCCTCATCCAATCTGCGATAATGCAATCTGCAGATATACATGTATGTGTCCAATATAAATATTTTCTATCAATGAATTTGCTACACAGCCCTCGCAGCTCGCTGAATACATTCACGTTACTTTAGACAGTGTGCGAGGGTGAAACATTCGACCGATGCGCAGGAGAGAATGAATTTCAGTATACAAAAAAATAAATAAATGTTTATGTGATAGATAGAAGTTATGAATATGAAGAAAACACTTAACGGGCAGAGTGACTTCAAAGTTTTTCTTGTAAGCGTCTAACGGACTTCATCTTTGACTACTTTTTAAATTATTAAATGGTTAGATGAACGCGTGTGGGTTATAGGTAATAAACACATTTATCACACACGTGCCGATTTTGCGACTCCGTAAATATGGTATTGCACGGGCGTGCATATATTTTGACGTGACGTCATTAGCGTTGTACAAACATAGTGTAAAGACGCGCTAAATATTAGCGTTATACTATAGGCGCATCAATGAAAAATGACCTTTATTTCACTTTAAACGTCTTTATTTTGGGTATGTGATAAATAGAATAATAAATTCGTGTAAGTTCATCACTGAATTTATTGCACTCGTTGAATAAAGTAATATTATGCTCGCCACTGGCTCGCATAATATCATTTTTTTCAGCTCGTGCAATAAATTCAGTATTGAAGTTACACTCATTCAATATCCTCTATTTAAGGCGTCTCATATAACGATAAAAGTTGGACAAAAACTAAAAGATTTTAATGCAATGTTTTGTTTTCTTTTGTTCGATTATCGAAATATTTATTGTTTCGTATTTAATTATTGACAATAAACTCCACTACTGCGATAATTCATGTGACTAAGGGATCGTCTGTATTGGTTAAAGAATATGCCATTCATGAGGGTTCAATATTTTCAAATAATATCGGAAAATATTGTAAATTGTTCATATAAGTGTACATGCATTTCAATCATTTTCTCATTTTTGAAAGTTACCTTGTCACTAAAACATTGAGAACATTGAACGTTTTATGTGTAGGGAACATCATCATCATCATCATCATCATCAACATCATCATCATTATTATTATTATTATTATTATTATTATTATTATTATTATTATTATTATTATTATTATTATTATTATTATCTATGATACATCTTGACTGGGTCTTCAAGTTCGAACTAAAATGTCATACACTACATTAAGATTGTAAGACTGTTTTACTTGGAGAAATATGACAGTATTTAAAATAGCTGATATTCGAAAACAAAATTAATCTTATTTTATTTTATTGAAAAAAAAAGACTCGTTTGGTTATCAAGTTTTTCGCGAAACGCTATATTTGAGATGCACAACAGTTTAACATACAAATATTCCTATGCAGTACAAGAATATAACAGGTTCAAGCGGTCTGTCATAAAAATAAACTTAATTAAACGTGTGAAATTGAGTTGTTTATTTATTTACTTATTTTATTTATTTATTTATTTATTTATTTATTTATTTATTTATTTATTTATTTATTTATTTTGGACAGTTGTGCATGCGTGTGGCAGCACAATATCTCCATCGAGTACAAAAAAATCTTTACTTGTTTGTATTTATATATTTATGTAATAAATTTTGACTTGAACACATTGATCCATTTAATAATAATAATAACAAGTACATTATTCAACACGATATGTTCTTGGTAAATCAAGACGAAGGCGTGAGACGGAAGTTGTGGCCTTCTCAGTTTACATTAGTCACAATATTAATCATATGGGGATTGGACACCATATTGTTTTTGACAAAGCCATTACAAACGACGGAGCTGGATATAACGTTTATACAGGAATATTTACAGTTCCAGTGACCGGACTCTACCTATTTACGTTCAGCGTGAGTGACCGCGACCGTTTAACTGTTCTACAATTGGTTATAGACGGGTTTAACTTGGTTGACATTAAAGACAGACCTGTCAATAATGCACAGGTAAATTCATGTTTATTGTAAAACAATCAAGCTTATGCAAAGGCTATTGCAACATTAAAGGGCGCGGGGACCTTTCATTAAACTTTCATTTGTTCATTAGCCTGTGTTTCTATAAGACTTAAGGTGATTCCGCTTTGTCAGCGATGTTTGATTTCACCAAGTCTGTCCAAAGTGAATTCATATATTAACAAAAAAGATTACAATGTAAAATGATGACCCATTTGAAAGTACACATCCAGGTCTATGTTTTAAAGACTATTAAAAACAAAAATAAAAATGATAACAATAAGAATATTTACTTTGAATGTGCTACATTTATGAAGACCAAATACAATCTGTTGTCAAGTTGTATGCACATTTTATGAATGGCAAAATCCAGTTTAAAGTCTGTTTTAGTGCAGACAAATGCTAATTTTTGCAGCAAATACATTGTGAGCTTTTTTGTTATATGAATTTTGGCCAACTTTCACTTTGGACAGACTTGGTGAAAACAAACATGGTTGACAAAGCAGATCGAATCACCTTAAATGTGCCAAATGTGTTACTACAAACATGCACCGATTAAATAATTGGTATCTTTCAAACAATAAATGTGTCTTTCAATACACAATAATAAGAAAATATAATAACATTTAAAAGTTATGCATTAAATTCATTTAAAGAGTTTTGCGGAATATTGTTTGTAAAAATATATATCAAAGTTTAGATCAGAATATTCCATATAATAATATCTTATATACTAATTAAGTGTTATTATCTTGTAGACCATGAGCAGCAACACGGTGATAGTCCATGTAAACAAAGGACAATCGGTATGGATCCAGGACTATGCATTAAACGATGCGTCAATACTTTCGCGTGAAATTTACCGTTACTGCACATTTTCTGGAATTCGTCTGTATTAAATATGCTCAGAAAATAAATCAGTAGTTCAGAAGTCCAAATACATTTTAAGAATTAATTAATTGTTGACAAATTGTCATATACGTATGTATTTGTATTGAACATGTTTTTCATCAAAACTATATGTACGCAAAGGAAGTGGGTATTGCTCAAGAAATAACTCGCAAATGGTCGACCATTAATAAATACACTGCAGAGTTAACGACATTTTTTTTATTTCATTTGTTTTTAAACATTTTAGCGTGTGGCAGCAAATAAATCAGATAGTTATATTTGTTCAAATAATCAAGCTTAAGTGATAAGTTTGAATGATTACTTTAATATCATTCTGAAATAAAATACATAAAATAATAATAATAATAATAATAAAAAATATATATGAGCATAGTATATCTTTAGTTATGACTGAATATATGTGTGCAGCATAATAATCTAAAATAAGATAAAGATTGCTTGGGTTTGATTAAAAGTCAAAATGGCAATATGAATGACTTTCCAGCACCCAAATACATTATTCACAGCAATAGCGAACCCCCGACAAGAACCACTGAATTTCCGCAACCAACTGAGTAGCTTCCTCATCCAATCTGAGATAATGCAATCTGCAGATATACATGTATGTGTCCAATATAAATATTTTCTATCAATGAATTTGCTACACAGCCCTCGCAGCTCGCTGAATACACTCACGTTACTTCAGACAGTGTGCGAGGGTGAAACATTCGACTGATGCGCAGAAGAGTATTAATTTGTGAAGGTTTACGGGGTACAAAAAATAAATAAATGTTTATGTGATAGATAGACGTTACGACTATGAAGAAAACACTTAACGGGCAGAGCGACTTCAACGTTTTTCTTGTAAGCGTCTAACGGACTTCATCTTTGACTACTTTTCGTATGCCCAAACTGATGCGAGTTTTAAATTATTAAATGATTAGATAAACGCATGTGTGTTATAGGTAATAAACACATTTAGGGCGTCTCATATAACGATAAAAGTTGGACAAAAACTAAAAGATTTTAATGCAAAGTTTTGTTTTCTTTTGTTCGATTATCGAAATATTTATTGTTTCGTATTTTAATTGTTGACAATAAACTCCACTACTGCGATAATTCATGTGACAAAGGGATCGTCTGTATTGGTTAAAGAATATGCCATTCATGAGGGTTCAATATTTTCAAATAATATCGGAAAATATTGTAAATTTTGTGTTGTATCTTTTCATATAAGTGTACATGCATTTCAATCATTTTCTCATTTTTGAAAGTTTCCTTGTCACTATAAAACATTGAGAACATTGAACCTTTTATATGTAGGGTACGAGTTTCATCATCATCATCATCATTATTATTATCATTATTATTATTATTATCATTATTATTATTATTATTATTATTATTATTATTATTATTATTATTATCTATGATACATCTTGACTGGGTCTTCAAGTTCGAACTAAAATGTCATACACTACATTAAGATTGTAAGACTGTTTTACTTGGAGAAATATGACAGTATTTAAAATAGCTGATATTCGAAAACAAAATTAATCTTATTTTATTTTATTGAAAAAAAAAGACTCGTTTCTATTTATTTATTTCTTTATTTTTGGACAGTTGTGCATGCATATATATTGACAGCACAATATCTCCATCGAGTACAAAAAAATCTTTACTTGTTTGTATTTATTTATTTATGTTCTAAATTTTGACTTGAACACACTGATCCATTTAATAATAATAACAAGTACAGAAACACATGTTATGATTCAACAACATATGTTCTTATCTAAGATAACAAAAAGTTTCACACGAAGAGATTGTCGGCATTGTTACGTGTCAGTTTTCTTTTACATTCACTGCAGGAGATATAACTGGTCAACAATGTTAGTCAAAATTCTTAATATCATAGTGTTTCTTTTTGTTGAGACTTTTATTTTATCTGCAAGTGTTGAGATAGAAAATGAGGTACAAATTACTAAGCTTATTGAGCAGATGATAGCAGAAAGGACTTCGGAGCTGACGAACAAAGTTCAGAGTCTAGAAAGAATCGTTACAAATCAGCAGACACGAATTCAGCGTCTAGAAAAACAGGAAAAGCGGAGAGAGAGGCAATAATTGACATGGTAAAATCATTAACAGACTTAAGACAAGAAATAAGTCAAAGAAATTAGAATCTGTGAAAGAGAATGCCAACACTGTCAACTATAATAAGAACAGTCACGTCGGAGTGGAAAACGAGACTAGGCTCAATGTATCTGTTGACGCAAGAAAAAAGGCTTCAGCTATTCGACAGGGTAAACAAGAGGATAATGAAATCATTGGTAAATCAAGACGAAGACGTGAGACGGAAGTTGTGGCCTTCTCAGTTTACCTTAGTCACGATATTGATCATATGGGGATTGGACACCATATTGTTTTTGACAAGGCCATTACGAACGAAGGAGCTGGATATAACGTCAATACAGGAATATTTACAGCTCCAGTGACCGGACTCTACCTATTTACTTTCAGCATGAGTGACGGCGACCAAACAAGTGTTCTTCAATTGGTTATGGATGGGTCTAATTTGGTTGACATTATAGACAATCCTGTCAATAATGAATTGGTAAATGCATTGTTTAATGTAAAACAATTAAGCTTATGCAAAGGCTATTGCACATTCAAGGGCGTAATGGACACGCAGGGACCTTTTATAAAACGATAAAATCGAGCCTTTGATTTGTTCATTAACCAGTGTTTCTGTAAGTCTTAAATGTGTCAAATGTGCGATTAAATAAATGGTATCTTTCAAACCATAAATATGTCTTCCAATACACAATAATAAGTAAATATAATAACATTAAAAACTTATGCATTCATTTAAAGATCCTGTAACACATTTTTTTCATGGCTTTATTTCATAAATATGACGCTCAAATTAAGATTTGTCAATCTTGTAAGTTCAAATAAGCATTATCTATAAAGATATTACCCAATTTAACATTTTGCGTAAATAAAGGGAGGTAATTAGAAATTTATTTTCTATAAATTCCAAGTCAAATTTTCCAATAAGAAATGAATGCATGTAACTTATTGATTAAATATAATGTGCACAAATATTTGCAGTACACATTTTACATATTCTTGGATGTTTGAAAATTGTTTTATTTGCATAATTATATACATATATAATATTTTGCAAGTGTGTGATACATACAGTAACAATATCAATCACAAAACATACAGGATCTTTAAAGATTTTTGCAGAATATACTTTGTAAAAAGATTAGCAAAGTTTAGATCTGTACAACCAATATAATAATATTTTATATACTAATTTAGTGTTATTATCTTGTAGACCATGAGCAGCAACACGGTGATAGTTCATGTAAACAAAGGACAGTCGGTATGGATCCAGGAGTATGCATTTAACGATGCGTCAATACTTTCGCGAGAAATTTACCGTTACTGCACATTTTCTGGAATTCTTGTGTATTAAATATGTTCAGAAAATAAAACAGTAGTGAGAAATCATGTTCAGAAGTTCAAATACTTTTTAATAATTAATTAATTGTTAATACGTTATCATATACAATGTACATGTATATTTGTATTGAATATGTTTTTCATCGAAACTATAACTGGATTACAATTTCACACAAAGGAAGTGGGTTTTTCCTCTAGAAACAACTCGCAAATGTTCGACCATTTATAAATTCACTTCAAAATTAACGACTTTTTTGGATTTCATTTGTTTTTAAACATTTTCAGGCATTTAGCAGCAAATAAATCATTTATGTATATTTGTTCACTATCATACTTAAGTGATAAGATTAAAAGTTTATTTTGATATCATTGTGAAATAAAATACCCACACTGTAAATATTTTTGAATACAAGAGGGCCATGATGACCCTTTTTATTGCTCACCTAACTGAAGTATACATGTAAACTATTTCTTACGGAAAGTTAATTATTGCTATGGAAGTCACTAATTGCAAAAGATAGTCAATGGTTGCTATGGAAGCGACTGGTTGCTATGGAAAGTCAGTGGTTACTTAGAAAAGGCAATGATTGCTATTGAAGTCAGTAATTGCTATTGAAGTCACTGGTTGCTATGAGGAGTCAATGGTTAGTTACTATAGGAAGTCAATGATTTTTATGGAAGTCACTGGTTGCAATGAAAAATCAACGGTTGCTATAGAATGTCAATGGTTGTAACAGAAGCCACTGGTTGCTATGGAAAGTCAAAAGTCATTATGGAATGTTAATTGTTGATATGGAGGTCAATGTTTGCTAGGACACTGGTTGCTATGTTAGTCACCGGTAGCTATGGAAAGTCAATGATTGTTTTGGAAGTCAATGGTTGCTATAGAAGGCATTAGTTAATATATATTTAAGAAAAATCAATGACCCTTTACACCTCATGGGTGGTACCAATTTAGACTCAGGGCTTTAAGTTGATCAAACTTAGTACAGGTCACCAACATAATGTTTCATGCGAAATATCTAATATCTAGCTCTTGTAAATTTTTACTATCTATATATTTAGAATATTTATGACATTCCGGGGATGGAGCAAATTTAGACCCAAACGTTATAATCTGAATAAACTTGGTAATGGTCCACTGGACAATATTCATTCAAATATATAATCTTTAGCCAAAAAGGTTTAAGAGGAGAACTTTTAACGTTTAAATTTTTACATATAAGGAAATCTAGGACGACTACCCAGAGTTTGGATGCCAAACATAAGCTTACCTCTTGATCTTTAAGAGAAGAGGAACTGTTTTTAGTTTCAATTTTATACAAATAAGGAAAATCCATGACCGTTGAGGGTTATTATTTGAACAGACTCAGCAGAGTAGAGCAGAGGTTTACAAGGCAATGTTTCATGCTAATTATCTAAGTTTTTGCCCTCTTGGTTATAAAGGGGTGGTTATTACTACAATGTACATGTAAGGAAAATCCATGACTCATTGGCTATATTTAAACAAACTTTGCAGAGGTTCACTATACAGTGTTTTATGCCAAATATTTAAGGTTATAAATGGGACAGAATAATTAAAATCATAATGATTAATAAATTATTACCATGTAGTCTATGAGCAGCAACATGGTAATATTCTATGTATACAACGGTCAGTCCGTATGGATTCAAAGGTATGTAGTCAACAATGCCTCAATCTTTTTGGATGATAATTATCGGTATTTTCTAGGGTTTTTGTTTAGTCTCATGTGAACGATTTTCGATATGCCTCAAACTTTTCCTGACCTGTTTACCTGTAATATCTTTTTGTGACAATCTAGTCAAAAATGATAACAATTTAAAGATACTAAGGGACAAATATATACATGTAAAAGGTTATTCAGTTGTCCGTAAATTGTGCAAGAAATGCTTGTATTTTCCCCAGATTTTAGCCTTTACTTTCTTTTATCTTAAAGCCTTAACATTATCAGTGATCACCAGGCTTGTACAGAATAAAACAGGCTTGTACAGAATAAAATACAGAAAATACTTAAGGGATATGAATTGAGATATGAAGTCAAAAATTCCATTGCAAATAAAAATGACATACATGTATAAAAACACAGAAAAGGCGTTATAAAAGGGTTACGAGCATTATTAAGAAAACAATGGCCGACATATAAAAAAATATAAAAATCTGAGTCCCTAACGAACATCTTAAACGGCAAAAATGAAAATGTTGCAATCCTGTAAGAGTCGGTAAGTGGTAAATGCACACTACATAGAACCGGCTTAAGCAGTATTAAATATTACCACAAAAACAACAATAACGTCGTACAGAACGATATTTTAGGATTAAAAATATAACATCTGTTATTGAATATACGGGACAACTTTTAAGGCTTCCATTCTTCACAAAAAAACGCTGATGTGGCAATAAAATATCTAAAACACGAACGAATGACAAGAGCTCGTCAAATTCTGTTGAAGTTGTAGTAGACGCCGTTAACGACAACATTGATATAACTGCTGTCGACACTGAAGACAATTGAATTGGCACACTAAAGAAGCGCTTTAATTTATTTTGAGCACTAAACTGGTCATGTGTCCATAAATTACGGATGCTCTCGTTCTTAGAGCTTTAAATTGGCAAAATATTGAAATAAGTTTAAGAAACAAGAAAGTCTTACGCGGAACAAGGACATTACTGAGAAATTACTGAATTATATGTACCTGAAAGTTTATACTAAATACTTTTGATAGTAAAACTTTGTGAGAAATAAACTTAAACCAAATATTAAGTTATGGAAAAAACCGAGCGCAGAAAAGGCATTATCATAAAATAATTTCCAGTTGATCATCAAGAACACGGGAAGCATTTTCCTCAAGCTTAAAGGTTTTAAGTCAATCTCATCATCTCGGTCCTCGAGCAGTTTTTTTTAAAGAAAAGACCAACTTTACTTGACCTGTTATTGGGAACGCAGCTTCCCATACATAGCTTATTCATTCTTTTACTCACATTAGACATATTCAGTAAGAATTTCATAGATTTAAATAAATTTCTGTGATTGAAATATTTTACTCAAAGATGAGCATAGTATATCTTTGGTCATGACTGACTATATCTGTGCAGCATTGTAACACCGCACTTTGGGGTCAAACGTACTTTGGGGTCCGACCCCAAAGTGCGTTACACTTCGCATCGCACTTTGGGGTTCAACGCACTTTGGGGTCAAAATCGAGAAATTGACCCCAAAGTGCGTTAATATGCTACATATCAACGCACTTTAGGTTCAAAAGTTGTGAGCGTGTCAACTGACTTCTGCTTAAATACTGAGTTCTGAATTATTTTCGATCTGCGACATTGAAATATTTGAGGTGAAGTTCAAGATGGCGGTTTGATGCTTAAGCTTAATTTTACCACTTGAAATATCTAAAAATTGTGTCCATATAACAAAGTACTCTAGTACATAAATTGTGGATATATTTCTAGAATTAAAAGATGCTGCGCAAAATATCCTGTTCTGTCAGTCATTTACTTGATAACTTTTGGTGCCATATTGAGCTCCATTTTAAATATGATGAGGATTAAATAATATGAAGTTAATATTTTTTCCAAAGAACTATAATATAATACTCTATTGCAATGTTCTTGTGAAATATCCAGTTATAAATAGTGATTTTTACAAATACATTATAATTTAAAGCTTATCGACAAACTTAAAGTTTTTGTAAGCTTCGTAACAGCCGTTCGCCAGAGGCTTTTTAATGGGGAATCTTACATACTTCTTTAGAAAGGGCAAATATGAATTTGTAATGTTTAAATAATAGTATTAGAGAAATATAAGAAACTTGTTACCCCTGAATAAAGTGGCGATAAATGTGAAAAAATTGAAAGTAGCAAAATGTAAACAATGTAGTATTTGACTTCCATATAAAATACTAATTCACTATAACTGTACTCATTGCCAAAAAGCAACAGATGAAAAAGATGGTTCAGGTAATTGGCCAATGAATAACTTTTTGGATACTATTGAAGTGCACTAAAATTTAAAAAAAGCTTTTTAAGAAATACAAATAAAAGCACAATGGACCTTTATAATACCGGGGGATCGAGACCCCATCATCCCCTCAGAACTCCCTCAGTGAGAACTTTACATCATTATGAATGTGTGACTACTTAAATAGTTTATGATACTTTTGTGTACTGCCTGTACGGACTACTACTTAAGGCCGCATCTACACCAAGTTCCTTAAATGTCACATTTAGATAAGCTAAATGAATGGTCATTTCAACATATAATCAGGCACATATTTTACTGAATGTTTTATTAAGATTTCCCAGAATTTATACTTTTGTCTATGCTGAGACTATTATATTTCTATCAAATGTGTAAATAATAATAAACGGGAAAATGATGCAATTAGCTAAAAACAATGGAGTTAATGAAAGGCGTACATTATTTTGAAATAAATGGAAAATGTGAGAGAAAATATATTTTGACCTTATTAATTGATACAAATTCTTTATTTGATGAAAGTTCTTCACTATAATTGATCAAGATAATTTAAAATCCCTATTGATTCCACTATAATTCAGGTCAGATGTTTTGCCTCTATTTAATATCTTGATTTTTGTTTACCATTGGTTTTGACAACAATATATTATTTAAAACATCATGAAAAATCATTTTATTGATTGAATTTTTGTGACCTCAAAGTGCGGTCGTTTGTCTGATGTTAAAAAATGCATATGTACCTTGTTTAACGCACTTTGGGGTCCAAATTGGACCCCAAAGTGCGTAACGCACTCTGGGGTCGGACCCCACAGTGCAGTGTTACATAGCATAATAATCTAAAATAAGATAAAAATTGATTGGGTTGGATTTAAAGTCAAAATGGCAATATGAAGGACTTTCCAGCACCCAAATACATTATTCACAGCATTAGCGAGCCCCGAGAAGAACCACTGAATTCCCGTAACCAACTGAGTAGCTTCCTCATCCAATCTGCGATAATGCAATCTGCAGATATACATGTATGTGTCCAATATAAATATTTTCTATCAATGAATTTGCTACACAGCCCTCGCAGCTCGCTGAATACACTCACGTTACTTCAGACAGTGTGCGAGGGCGAAACATGCTCAAACAGATGCGAGTTTTAAATTATTAAATGGTTAGATGAACGCGTGCGGGTTATAGGAAATAAACACATTCAAGGCGTCTCATATAACGATAAAAGTTGGGCAAAAACTAAAAGATTTTAAAGCAAAGTTTTGTTCGATTATCGAAATGTTTATTGTTTCGTATTTTAATTGTTGACAATAAACTCCACTACTGCGATAATTCATGTGACTAAGGGATCGTCTGTATTGGTTAAAGAATATGCCATTCATGAGGGTTCAATATTTTCAAATAATATCGGAAAATATTGTAAATTTTGTGTTGTATCTTTTCATATAAGTGTACATGCATTTCAATCATTTTCTCATTTTTGAAAGTTTCCTTGTCACTAAAACATTGAGAACATTGAACCTTTTATGTGTAGGGAACATCATCATCATCATTATTATTATTATTATTATTATTATTATCTATGATTCATCTTGACTGGGTCTTCAAGTTCGAACTAAAATGTCATACACTACATTAAGATTGTAAGACTGTTTTACTTGGAGAAATATGACAGTATTTAAAATAGCTGATATTCGAAAACAAAATTAATCTTATTTTATTTTATTGAAAAAAAGACTCGTTTCTATTTATTTATTTATTTATTTATTTATTTTTGGACAGTTGTGCATGCATATTGACAGCACAATATCTCCATCGACTTTACTTGTTTGTATTTATTTATTTACATGTATGTTATAAATTTTGACTTGACCCATTTAATAATAATAACAAGTACAGAAACACATGTTATGATTCAACAACATATGTTCTTATCTAAGATAACGTAAAGTTTCACACGAAGAGATTGTCGGCATTGTGACGTATCAGTTTTCTTTTACATGAGATATAAGTAACTGGTCAACAATGTTAGTCAAAATTCTTAATATCATAGTGTTTCTTTTTGTTGAGACTTTTATTTTTTCTGCAAGTGTTGAGATAGAAAATGAGGTACAAATTACTAAGCTTGTTGAGCAGATGATAGCAGAAAGGACTTCGGAGCTGACGAACAAAGTTCAGAGTCTAGAAAGAATCGTTACAAATCAGCAGACACGAATTCAGCGTCTAGAAAAACAGGAAAAGCGGAGAGAGAGGACAATAATGGACATGGTTAAATCATTAACAGACTTAAGACAAGAAATAAAGTCAAAGAAATTAGAATCTGTGAAAGAGAATGCCAACACTGTCAACTATAATAAAAACAGTCACGTCGGAGTGGAAAACGAGACTAGGCTCAATGTATCTGTTGACGCAAGAAAAAAGGCTTCAGCTATTCGACAGGGTAAACAAGAGGATAATGAAATCATTGGTAAATCAAGACGAAGGCGTCAGACGGAAGTTGTGGCCTTCTCTGTTTACCTTAGTCACGATATTGATCATATGGGGATTGGACACCATATTGTTTTTGACAAGGCCATTACGAACGACGGAGCTGGATATAACGTCCATACAGGAATATTTACAGTTCCAGTGACCGGACTCTACCTATTTACGTTCAGCGTGGGTGACGGCGGTCATTATAATGTTCTACAATTGGTTTTGGATGGGTCAAACTTGGTTGACATTGTAGACAGTCCTGTTAATAATGCACAGGTACATGCATGTTTATTATAAATAAATTACAAGCTAATGCGAAGGCTATTGTATATTAATTAAAGGGCTCAATAGACACGCAGGGACCTAAAAAACACAATAAAATTTAGTCTTTCTTTTTGTTCGTTAACCTGTATTACTATTAGACTTAAATGTGTCAAATGTGTTACAACAAACATGGACGGTATCTTACAAACCAAATAAGAAAAGATAAGATTAAAAAAGTTATGCATTCATTTAGATATTTGCTGAATATTATTTGTAAAAATATAGCAAATTTTAGATCAGAATAATCAATATAATAATATTTTATATACCAATTAAGTGTTATTATCTTGTAGACCATGAGCAGCAACACGGTGATAGTTCATGTAAACAAAGGACAGTCGGTATGGATTCAGGAGTATGCACTAAACGATGCGTCAATACTTTCGCGTGAAATTTACCGTTATTGCACATTTTCTGGAATTCTTCTGTATTAAATATGTTCGGAAAATAAATCAGTAGTAAGAAATCATGTTCAGAAGTCCCAATACTTTTTAATAATTAATAAATTGTCAATAGCTAGGTTGTCATATACATGTATATTTGTATTGGATATGTTTTAACATCAAAACTATAACTGGATTACAATTTTACACAAAGGAAGTGGGTTTTTGCTCTAGAAATAACTCGTAAATGGTCGACCATTAATAAATACACTGCAGAGTTAACGACATTTTTTTATTTCATTTGTTTTTAAACATTTTCAGGCATGACGAAGCAATTAAATCAGTTATTTATATTTGTTTAAATGAGCATCAAAATGGTTACATGTAAATAAAGAAAAGCTATTAAGAAAACGAAATTAGATAACCCTGGAGATAATTGACAATTTACACCGTAGGTATCGCGTTTTCCGGTTACAGTATAGAATTTTCAAGATGGAGGATTATTTGTTGGGGTCCATACTACAAGTAGTTTAAGTTCTAAAACATGTTTTTGTGCTTTGCTTGTAAGGAACAGAATCCGGTATCTAGTCATATATTTCTTTAGACCCTACACCGCATATTTATCACTATATTGTCTCATAAATATGCAGATTTGACAGTTTGAAAATTTGAATCGAGAGACCAACGCATTTTCCTCCAATTTCGAAATTATTATGCATGCCTAGAAAAAGTAAATCTGCAAAACGTTAGTCCTTTATGTTTAGGAAACGTTTATAAAAGTAAATGACCAGTTGAACCTATTTTCCTGTTCGTTAAATGCGTTTGAAAAAATAAACAATGTTTACAGTATAGAGCGAAGTGATTTGTGCAGGGTCTACAGCATATAGACCTAGCGATTTTTATCCGATTTTGTTACAGTTTATACCCAGAGTTCGGTTGAACAGTTTAGACTTCGATATTTTCTATAATATACTAGGTTAAAATGTATGAAAGTTAACATAGACTTTTAAATCTCTGTGAGCTTATTGGGCCCGAATGGCCCTATTCGTCCGTCTGTCGCCTACCAATTAAGTTGTTTAAATGTTTCGGTTGCAATCGGGGATACGAAAACCCGAAACATAGATTTTGAAAAAAGGCAGTGTTGAAAGACCCTTCTCATCTCGAACCAAAAGCATTCAAATCAAATCATGATCATGGCGTTATTTCGAATGCTTCTTTGTTGAAGTTACGATTATTTTGTCATTGTTAAATTAAAAGTCGATTTTTTTTTTATTTCAGACATCCTGTATAGCAGTTTTCATGATAACATTGAAAGTTATAGAGTATAAATTAAGGTCAGACAATTACAATATCTTCTCTAGTGAGCCTGATGGAGGTACATAATAGTGGCATAGTCGGGATAAGGCCGTCGACTTCAATACTGCTGTAGTAGTTGAAATCCAATCATGACTTTGGATTCTTTGTATGTGAGGAATCTATCAAGCTAATTTACGGAAGGTCGGTGGTTCTAGTCAGGTGCCCGCTCGTGTCTGAAATGTTTCACAAAGGGGTATCTGAGGTCTTTCTTTACACTAAAGCAGGAATGTTTTCACATGACCTCAGTGTCGTTGAAACTTAAAATCCAAGAAAGCCAAACGTAACAAACCCTTTTTAAATACTTACAAAATACAATATAGTAGATGGAAATTCCAACTTAAAAATAAAATTTAAGGTTGCAGTATTGCTCACTTAAATACTGTTTAATCATTCTTAGGGTATTGCCTGCTTGTTAATTGTGTCTTTGGACAGGTATACTATGGTATGCAGGCTTCATTACCTCCGATCCGCTCTCAAAATTTTTATTTTATTTAGTTTCACTAATTGTATTCTCGTTTAGGGCACACGCAATTTTTAACCTGGGGGTAATATAGCCCTTTTCATAGAATGGCAATAACGTGTCACATTGAAGGTTCCATGATAACCGCCATATGAACACATCCACAGATGTTAAAAAATCTGAAGTGTACCAGTTCATGTTTAATGTGAATTCTGCTGAAGCCGGTGCTAGGAGGCGTGGACGGTAGCTTGCAGTTACCACTACCGTCCATGAACAGGTTTAATCAAACTGAGCCTGGCAACATGTTCATGTTTTCCGTGTCGGACTTCTGTTAAGGATTCTTTTTTCTCTACTTTATTACTAATAGGCATTATTATAATGTGTAATGAAATCAAGCAATAATCTTTCTTCTCTCAAAACAATTACTAATTCTGCAAAAGTCTCAATCTGAAACTTAAAGTAAGAAAAAAAGCAAACTATAACTTTTCTGCTGAAGAAAATAAGTAATACAACCTTTCAAGAATGTATTAAATAGAAAGGTATGAGTTATTTCATAAAAATAATGGATACACGAACTTTGTTTGAAATTTGGCAAGTATCTAAACTGTAACCGAAATCTAGGTATAAACTGTAACAAAATTGGATCAAAGTCGCTAGGTCTATGCTGTAACCCTCCAAAATTAACCTCGCTCTAAACTGTAGCATTGTTTATTTTTTCAAACGCATTTTACCAACAGGAAAATAGTTTCAACTGGTCAATTACTTTTATAAACGTTTCTAAACAAAAAGGACTAACGTTTTGTAGATTTACTTTATCTAGGCATGCTTAAATATTGTCGGATTGGGAGAAAAATGCGTTGGTCTCTCGATTCAAATTTTTTAAACTGTCAAATCTGCACATTTATGAGACAATATAGATAAATATGCGGTGCAGGGTCTGAAGAAATATATGACTAGATACCGGATTCTGTTCCTTACAAGCAATTAAAGCACAAAAACATCTTTTAGAAACTAAACTACTAGTAGTATGGACCTGAATAAAAATCACCTACCTCTCTTCCCATAAATAATCCTCCATCTTGAAAATTCTATACTGTAACCGGAAAACGCGATACTGTACGTAACACGTTCCCTACGGTGATTTATGTATGTAATTGAAACATATATTTTGCTGTTGAAATAAATTCTATATAATGTACTTTTTTTATTTTATTTTTGTATTGTAAATACTTTAAAGCTGATGTACACGTGTGTTATCAAAGCAGGATACTACATGCGATGTATTAAGACTGGGACATAAGATAACTTCTGTCCCAGATTAAGATGAGAATTTATAGCAAGCTAACTGAATTCATTTAATTTAATACTTCTTCCTACTTTCGACTTTGAATATACATGTATGATTTCAAAGACAGGTAGAGAGAAACAAGCATAATTAAATGAAAAAATTGACGAAATAGGACAGGCAATGAAATCGTTCGGCCATTGTACTCATTAAATTTGGTTCGACCATTGTACTCGTTTTCTTTAAAGATGCACAACTTCGTTATGCAACTTTACAAAGGATGGAAATTGTTCATGACTGACAAACTTGCAATTGTGCACAAGATGTCATTGCTATTTTTGCTCAAAATGCGTTTCTTTTCCTGAAAGTACCTGTTCGTCCATTGTACTAATCACCCAAAACAACGTTTTCGACTTTCAGGCTTAAACAAAGAGAGCTACAAAGTAACCAGTAACAGAACAGTACGTGGTTTTTATTTGTTTGGGTCGTCAGATGGTAGCGAAATTTCAGACCCTGATGCTGTTAATTGCAAATGCCGAAAGTAATCCGCATTTTTTGAAGCGGTTATTTCCCTTTATATATACACTCACGCCGAAAAATTCAAGGGAGATCACTGCGTAAAGATTGTCAAATGACAGGCGCATTAATTTTCAAGCAAAATAGTTCCCGAATGGTCGAAGATTTCTAAAATTGTTTTATTCTTTATAGATATACATGCTTATAATAAGCTCATGATTATTTACATCTATTTCAGCGTCGAAATAAGGAGTTACAAACCCTAACTTAGAATAATATGGGTTTCTACAGGCCGTTAGCATAATATCACCGTGGCCGAGAGGTTTGCCGCACGCTTAGGAATCGAGAGGTCTGGAGTTAAAATCCCAGTTAAGGCAACTCATTTTTTAATTGTTTAAGTCAAATAAACATATTGAATTGAATATCAGTGTTGCGATTAGTCTTATAGCTAATTTACTACAGTTAAAACAATGGAAAGCATTGGTGGCACTATACAAAAACAAATTGGTTTATACAACCTTCACCTTTCTGACACTCTGAGACCCAAACAAATTCAGCGTCTTCTGTGCTTTGATTATACAGGGGTTCTGTGCGGCCTAGTTCTACAGTTAACTGTATGCTTACCTTTTACCGAGCGTTTTGAGCCCATTGTACGATTTTGGTCACGTGATCATCCGCAGTGAGCATACTTGAAGTGATAAGATTAAATGTTTATTTTGATATTATTGTGAAATAAAATACAACTAGAACGGTTACTGTCACAAAAACATATGTCTCCCAAAACTATGGCAAGATTTTTTCTAATTTTAGCTCTGGTGGCCATTTTGTGCAACGAAGCTGAACATGCCTGTATTGTGCACAACCACGGATTTATATTACAGGAATCGGACACTCCCAGTTAACCCTATATAAATGCTTAAATATCTTGTCGTGCGCCTGATAAAAGTACATCGATCGATAATTTACCGGCGCTAAACGTAAATGCCCGTTCGCAACGGATACCTACTTTACAAAATACTATACAGCTTTTCCATTTATTATCCGATTTCGAAAATTTAAAGTTTATTAAAGTTTATTTTGAAGAAAAATACTTGTTTAATTCAAATATCTAATTTATTTGTTGAAGGTACAGTTTATCTGTCCGCAACGACGATTAAAAAATTAACTTGACGGAATCCGCGGTAAATTTACATTTTTTTTTATATAAAAAGCAGGTATTTGAAATTTATTATTACGGTACCATCATAATTTTCAGTTTCAAAATAAAAAAGAAGCCGATGTTAGTTATTCACAGATGATCTTAAGATTTATGTAGTCAAATTTATTATACGGCCTTTACAATTCGCTCAACACGTGAAGAAAATTTATTCACTTTTTTTTTAGTACAAAATATTGCCGAGATTGTCAATATTGCCATATTCTTAGAATATTTAAATTTCATTCATCATTTATATCATTATTATTTTTTGTAAATCTGTTTTCAAATGTCGTTGCAGTGAAGTAGACAATCATCGTAACAGTAAAGTTCTCTCGTGTGGCTGTCTCGATTCCGGCCTTTTTAATGTCACTCGTATATTTTAATCCGTATATTTTAATTATTCTTTTCTGTACGAAATCTGCTGTGATCATAGTATTATTGGGGAGGCTATGCCGACCCAATGTTAATAACTGTCTGTCAAATCTTACTGCCGCGGTAATCAGGTCAAAAAATAGTACCTTGATTTTTTCTAAGCTGACTCATCACTCATCACAGACATTTACAATATGAAAATATTTTCATTCTTTAATTTCATATCTGCAATTTGTAAAGATAATAATTCTCTGAAAAATTCTTGATTTTTGGTTAAATCACTACTCCGTGACCTCATACTGCCGCGGTAATCAGGTCAAAAAATAGTACCTTGATTTTTTCTAAGCTGACTCATCACTCATCACAGACATTTACAATATGAAAATATTTTCATTCTTTAATTTCATATCTGCAATTTGTAAAGATAATAATTCTCTGAAAAATTCTTGATTTTTGTTTAAATCACTACTCCGTGACGTCATACTGCCGCGGTAATCAGGTTTAGGCATACGTACGTCTGTAATAAATAGTTCTGGTATGAAAACCCTTCAAAATAATAACTTTATCCATATTTTTTTAACAAAAAGCATAAAT
>NW_026857313.1:0-11964 GCF_026571515.1 Ruditapes philippinarum
TAAACGGCTATATTAAATATCAATACGTTGAAAAGTTACGTAGCAAGACACTGTTGAAAAAAAGGTAAAATCTATATTGGTAGTCTGTGATAAGCATCAACAGATAAAAAAATATTTTGATAAAAAAACAACATTTTAATGTAACATTTTTGTATGAAACAACTTATTTAGTCAGAGAATGAAAAGTCAAACGATCAAACGATCATCGATCGTAACATTCTGTCCAAAACTTTCGCATCCGAACTTGACATCATTCCTCGAAACTAAATGTTTTGCCGTCTCTTTGGGTATAATATCAAGATATATAAATATAGACAATATCAAAATATATAATACAATTGAAACAATAATGACCACATAGAATCAAACAATTATTTACTTACCGAAGAAGACGAAGACATAGCGTAGTTAACATGTGATTTTTTTCAGTTGACATCAATGTTGTTGTTGATTTAAGTCGCGCTGCATTTTGGGATAACTTGCATAAATTATGCAAATGAGAACGAGCCGACAGAATCCGATCATAACTCGGGATTATTCGTAAAAATGTTCGGCGATGATTTTGTGCAAAACTTTGAGCCCTTTTTTTGTTACTTTTTTGCATTTTCTTCTTACAGACGTTTGTCTATGTTCTAATTATAGCGTATACACTTTGACTGAGGATTTTTAGGGCTGATGGCGTTTTTATGATAAAATGGTATCGGTGAACGCTTATGGATCTTCAAGTTTTTGCTATGCACATATAGGGAATATCAATGACCCCCGGGGTGGGGCCAATTTTGACCCCAGGGCTTTTATTTGAACAACTTTTGTAGACACTCACTAGAAGATGTTTCATGCTTAATATCTAAACTCTAGCTAATTGGTTTTTTTTCAAAGAAATTTTTTAAAGTTTTTGCTATACACATATAAGGAAAATCAATGACCCCTGAGACAGGGCCAATTTTGACCCCAAGGCTTTTATTTGAACAAACTTGGTAGACATGCATTAGAACATGTTTCATGCTAAATATCTTAGCTCTAACTCTTTGACTTCTTTAAAAGAAGATTTTTTTAGTTTTTACTATATGCATATAGGAAAAATCAATGACCCCCCTGGGGCAGGGCCAATTTTGACCCCGGGGCTTTTATTTGAAAAAACTTGGTAGACACTCACTAGAAGATGTTTCATGCTAAATATCTTAGCTCTAGCTCTTTGAGTTTTTTAAAAGAAGATTTTTTAAGTTTTTACTATATACATATAGGGAAAATCAATGACCCCCTGGGGCGGGCCAATTTTGACCCCAGGGCTTTTATTTGAACAATCTTGGTAGACACTCACTAGAAGATGTTTCATGCCAAATATCTAAGCTCTAGCTCTTAGGGTTTTTTAAAAGAAGATATTTAAAGTTTTTTCTTTCGGTTGCCATGGCAACCAGAGTTCTGCATGGAATTAAATTCTTTGAACAATTTTTAAAGGTGACCACCAAAGGAACATTCCTGTGAAGTTTGGATGAAATTGGCTTAGTGGTTTATGAGGAGATGTCATTTAAAGTAAAAGTTTACAGACGGACGGACGGACGACGGACGAAAAGCGATCACAAAAGCTCACCCTGTCACTTTGTGACAGGTGAGCTAAAAATTAAGTTAAGCAAAAGAAATAAATACATCAGAAGACAACAATATTATAATGCATCAGAGGCACAGCTATAGATATTTTAGTTTCACAAATTTCATCATTTTCATTCCATATAAATTTCTTTTAAATTGCTGGGGTAATACGATGATTTTCTACTTGCCAAATATAAATCAAATCTCATGATGAACATTATATATCAAAGCCATTAATAGCGTTTGAGAGTCAGCATTATAACTAGGCGCTTTAAATCTTTTCAAAATGAAGTTTACATTCACCAAGTTTTATAACATCTCATTCCCACGATGTAGTTATTGGTAAGAAACCATTTGACATACATGGTCAATGTGACCCTGCATCCCAAAAAAGAAAGGGTTCATCTACTTGCCAACATCAAAGCACCAATGAAGTTTGAGGGCCAGGGACCAATGGGTTGTTCAGTAATTCAGTGGTCAGAAAATGTTTGGACATACCAGGTCAATATGACTTTGATCCTAAAATGAATAGGGGTCATCTACTGGCCAAGACCAATGCACTTATGAAGTTTGACGGCCAGGGACCTATAGGTTGTTGACTTATTGGTCAGAAACCATTTGGACATACAAGGTCAATGCGACCTTGACCTTTGACCCATTGACATTAAGAGGACTCAAAAAATTAAAAAAATTAAACGAAACTTACCTTGGTTAAGTCGATGTTTGATTTGAATTCTTTGAAGTAAAGAATTGAGTGAGGCTTCCACGAATAAACCACAAAAACGATTTATAAACACACCAAATATAGAATATAATAATTATATATCTCACAAAAAACACTCAAATTAAAGTACTATAAACCGATAAACTTTGATCTATGATCAAAACAAATGTTATAGGTTTTCAACAACGTTGAAACGCTCCGCCATTATTGCAACACTGCTTCCGTGCATGCGCAACACATCTCATTTAACCGAACGAAATTCTTTCACGAAAAAGAATTGGCAAGGGATTGCTTAAATGCCATGACAAGTGTTTGATTGGGACTTTTAATATTTCGATAGATAAAGACTAAACAATTAAAATTGGTTGTCAATCATCTTTAAAGTATTCATTTAAGATATAACTCCTGCAAAGTTTGGCATTATGAAGATGTTACTTAACATGGTCAAAGTTGATAAATGTTTCTAAAACTGGTCAATGTATTGCAGTAAGATGTGTCTAAATCTGGTCAAAGTTTGGCATTCAGATGTTTTCAGAAAATTAATATGTTGTTTTTAAACCTGGTCAAAGTTTGGCATTTAGAAAATGTTTTAAGATAAGACCGAAGTTTGGCATTTTAAGAAGATTTTCAAGACCTTATCAAACTCACTGTTACTAGTAAACAATGCTGCTATATCAGTTAAAAATACAGAAATTTAACAAAAACACTATAACAAAGGGATTTTACTATGACTCAAACATTTACATTATGATGTAGAGTTAATGTTCTTTATTTTGAAATCCTGTTGGTTTATATCTTTATCTTTATAAAATTATGCCTGCCATTGTAAAGGACTTCTTGACAGAAGAAAAGTAACAGTTTTTACTGCACCATCATAATTCTAGGATCCTCTACAACTTTAGTTAATCTTTCTTGGTCCAGGTGAAAGTTTACAAACAGACAGAATGACCAAAAAAACCAACAGTAGATCATGGGAGACAAAACATAACACATCAAAAAATTCTACACATCGAAAAATTCTACACATAAAATTTCAACTCATAAATAAGTTTTTATAAAGAACATAGGGGGAAAAATCGGGACTTTCAATTTACTATGACACATCGAGAAAATCAACGAATCATAGTTCAACTCATAGAAGTTCTACTGACTATAACTGGTAATGCAGAAATACGAATATCACAAAATAATTATGCAATAGTTATGCAAAAACTGTGCAATATATAACCATAATGAAACAATGTGGTACATACACAGACTAGCATATTCTATAGTAAATCAAATTGAAAGAAATTTAAATTAGTGTATACAGGCATTGAGACAGTATATTTGAATCTGTATTACAAATACTTTCCAGGAAAGTGTTTGCTTTTTAAGAGACAACCTGGCCAAAATGATGGAAGCAACTTTTGACTTGCGTGCTTCATGGTAATTCATGAGCATAATAGAGCATATAAAAATCTATTTGTATTTTTAATTTTGGTAGATATTTGCTGATCTACTGGTATTATATAACACTTAAATTCGATTCAGACTTTTTTTATGAAGTTACAATTAAGTGCTGCCTTGGCACACCACTCACAAAATCCGCATTTAACCCAATAAAAATAGGGATTTAACTCATTACAGGATTTGAGCAGTACCTCTAGATGCTTGCAGAAATCATGCTCACAAAATAAACAAATATTTATTCTTACAGTTTTCATTTATTGTCATATAAAAAATGGTGTGAAAAGATGGATTAGACGTTCTAAAGTTCATTCCCTTGATAATAAGTCGAGATTTTAGCATTTTATCATTCAAGCACCTTGTCCGGTTTATACCGGAATACTGTATTTATTGTGGTGGTACAATCCTTTTTTGATCTCACTCAATAAATAGTGACATATCTAATGATGTTTGCTATTTTAAGAATTACATTATATGAGAAGTTAAGCAAATGTGTCAGGTATACCCAACATCAATAATAATAATGAAATAAATCAATAGAGGATATTCAAGTTTTTTCTATAAATACATGATTTATTTTCATCGAGTGGTATGAAAATAAATATTTCATGAGTGGCGGTAGCCACGAGTGAAATATGGTAATTTTCATGCCACAAGATGAAAATAAATCATGTATTTATAGAAAAAAACTTGAATTTTCTGTATTTCATATACATTTTTCTCTTTCTGGACATTAAAATTTGAAAGACTTTCCCTTAAATTTTGAGTACTGGCAGAATTTAAAAGAAAGTAGTCTGGCAAGACACCAGTGAAAATACGGAAAATATGTTTCACTGTAGTGAAAAATAAATTTTTACAGTGAAAATACGGAAAATGAAAATACGCATTTTATTTCATCAATATTTCAGTTAAAAGTATATAATAAATGATTTTATTAACAAATATTGACAAAACATATGTCTTCATCCATATGGTACCCAAGTTATCATTATCACAAAATTCACAAATGATCTAAAATTGGTATACATATACCTGGAAATTTATAAGTACATGCAGGTTAACATGGAAAACAATCTTAATATGGTATATCTTAATATAGTTATATCTTATAGCAGCTGTATGCGTTAATTAATTTCTTTCAATCTGATTTACCATAAAATATATGTAGATAAGGTTAAATTAAGCCAAGTTCTCTTTTTTAATTTATGGTAATTTATGTATTGGATATCGACCGAGTACGAGGTCTTTCTGTTTAGGAAAGACCTGGTCACGAATTTCATGTGACACCAAGAGCGCATAGGTGTTTCGTGAAATTTGTGACCAGGACTTTCCTAAACAGAAAGATCGATGTACGAGGCCAATATCCAACTTACACACCGTCAAACTAATGGCTTGACCAATGGCTGATCCTAAGTATTTTATGTAATGCACAAAAATTATATTTAACACAATGCATATATAGGTAAGCATTAATGTTCTGCTTAAGGTTGGTTGTGTCGGATGATTTTTTATTCCGGATCGGTCCGACTGTCCGACTTTTATCCAAGTCGCAAGTGTACAAAATGGCGTCGCTAAAGATGCCAAACCTGGGAAAACGAAAATCTACGTCAGAGGAGTGCGCAGAACAGCAGTAAAAGGATGAAAAGAATATAAAGACCTGAGACAAAATTTAAAGAAAAAAGGAAATAGGACCTTGAATCGTTTATGTATGACAGGGAGAAGATGAAAATGCGCTGTACGGACTGTGCCAATTTTTACGGTGAAAATATTAAAACCGAAAAGTGTCTTTATTAGAAATACAAACACAAGTTTTCCTTTGATTTTGATTTATTTTATTCGGTCTGACAAATTTCGTTTAGGTCTGACAGATTTTCATGGTTTGTTGGACCGAATGTCTGACACATTTTTTTAACTTTCGGGAAGTCTGGCAGACCATGAAAGACTTACATAATTATGTATATTGATGGCATGTGTAAGATACATGATCCAAAACTATATTTTATATAGCAGATTATAAAGTGTTCTAGAATAAATTATGATCCTTCATCATATGAATTTTTATACTAAATCACTTACAATTTTTATTTTCATTAACATTTCTTTTTCAAGATTTTTTTTAATAATATCCAAATAATACATTTAGATCTTTTCTATCAATATTTGAAATACTTATGGGAGATGTGCCCATTGTAGACCAAGCCAATTTAAGTAGTTGAATATTTGCATGCCCTAATTTTGATGTGCTATCCATTATTTTTATTCAAAGATTTATTAAAGAGATGTTGGAATAATTGCTAAATGAACTCAATAAACATAATCTTTTTTAAAAAATGTATCCAGGAATATTATGACAGTCATTTACATTTTATTTTCATTTTCAATTTTGATTGTATTTCATGTTTTCTTTGCGCACAGGCAGTTCTATTTTTTCATGTGTTTTTCATGACTGGGTCTGTCGCGCACAGGCAGTTCTATTTTTTCATGTGTTTTTCATGACTAGGTCTGTCGCGCACAGGCAGTTCTATTTTTTCATGTGTTTTTCATGACTGGGTCTGTAGCGCACAGGCAGTTCTATTTTTTCATGTGTTTTTCATGACTGGGTCTGTCGCGCACAGGCAGTTCTATTTTTTCATGTGTTTTTCATGACTGGGTCTGTCGCGCACAGGCAGTTCTATTTTTTCATGTGTTTTTCATGACTGGGTCTGTCGCGCACAGGCAGT
This sequence comes from Ruditapes philippinarum, assembly GCF_026571515.1. Taxonomy (NCBI): domain Eukaryota; kingdom Metazoa; phylum Mollusca; class Bivalvia; order Venerida; family Veneridae; genus Ruditapes; species Ruditapes philippinarum. The sequence continues at coordinate 6,484 of NW_026857313.1, forward strand.
TCTATTTTTTCATGTGTTTTTCATGACTGGGTCTGTCGCGCACAGGCAGTTCTATTTTTTCATGTGTTTTTCATGACTGGGTCTGTAGCGCACAGGCAGTTCTATTTTTTTATGCGTTTTTCATGACTGGGTCTGTCTAACTATAACAGACCTGTGCATGTGCAAAAGATAGACCCCAGAACGGACTTTCTACGTCTATCCGAAAAATATAGACCTGTCATAAACAATAGAGGAGGTGTGTAACTGAAAGGCCAGACCAGATCTATTGTGGTTTTGTCTTTGGTCCTTTTGTTATGGGTGATTGAACTAGTTTTTTTTGAGTGATGGATGACTGACTTTGGTAAGTTATTTAAGCTGATTTGGTTCTGAGATCTAACATTTCTGAGTAAGTCTGACCACACCTTATTTGACTCTCACAGTGATAACATATACTTCGTACTTGAAGTTGATCTTCATTTATTTCTTTATAGAAATATATGTATTTTCCATATTTGATGATTTGAAATAGATTTCTTTTTACAAAAACCAGGTTTCTTCTAGACCTGAATAAAACATTGAAAACCTCATTGAGTGTTTTTCATAAACAAAACCCCACCACTACATATATTAGTCTGTTTACTTATTGTGTTGCTTTTTATGACCATATATTGCACAAACTTGGCACTACTAATGCACAATTCCAGCTATTTTTCACATTACTGCATGACAAATATGCATGGTGAAATAAAACATTACATAATAAATAAATCTATAAAAACACCCACAATAGTCGTGTTAAGTTCAATCTGTCACTCTCAGAAATCGCTAAGCATAAAAACCATTCAATGTCTATAACCAGTATTCGTGCCAGCCTTGTGATAATCTTTATGTAATTCTCAAAATATCATATTAAGCAACACAATAAAGCAATTACACCTTTAAACTTTAACTGACTCTGTCATAATAATGTAACTGTGAAAACAGCTTTACATGGCTTATAAAACAGTCACACTAAACCTGTCTGCAACATGAATATACAAAAGACTAGATTCTACTCATACTTCTGGTATATGAATATGTTTCATAAGACAATATGTTTCATAAGACTAACAACAGATTTCTCATGTTATATGATATATAATATTATACTAGTACATTGTTAAGAGAGCTGAATGAGAGGATTTCTATTGCATTAAATACAATCATGCTGTCCAGGGCTTAAACCATGTAGTTAACATTTAGTATGAAGATCAAATCACTTCCATATAATTAGTTGTAAAGACTTTGGACAGGTTATATGGCCCTATATAAACAGTTGTTAAATACATATAACCTGAGATATTAGGTGATGATTATGGTTATATAGAAAATAACCATTTATATACAGCCATATAACCAGTAATATATATTTATAACAAATCTATAAAACTGCAAACATCCTATTTTTAGAGAGAAAATAAAATTACTTCATAAATTGACAGAAACTGTGTATAAAGATTAATATATAAATGTCATGATTATCCAATGAAAAGCAACGTTACAAACATTAAGTATTTTAAGTGACGATTTGCCAAAGTTGCATTAATTGCATGTTCAACAATGGTCAAGATTCTTTAACCCAATTTGACTTGAATATAACCACTAAATAGTGTGAACTTCAGTGGCATAAAAATGATTCATCACAATATCAAGTAGAGTCAGTCTTTATATATCAGTGTTTCTATGACATTAGTTTATTTACAGTGGCCGCCAAAAACTTACAATTATGGGCAGCTCAGATCTAACAGAAACTAGAACTATCACTAAATGTGATTAATACCCCCACAAGACTGCTTCGGAAATGAGGATGTTACTAGTAACAGAATACCTTGTAAAAGAATATGGTTGTGGGCAATTAAAGATAGTTGTGGTTCTTATATGTTGCATTTCCTTTCAATGTGGTTGGCCATTGATGAAGTTTAATTGAATTACTCTGTAATAAGTCCAGAAATACAAAGAAAAGGAACAAAGGGCAATAACTCTATAAATACTGAAGATAGAATTATCGTTCTTGTGCACTGCACTTCCTCTTATTGTGCTTGGCCATTGTATGAAGTTGTTTTGAATTCCAACCAGTACGTTTTAAGTTATGCTCCTGACAAGGAAAAGTATCAAAGGGCAGTAACTCTGTATTTTGTCAAAATGGAGTTATGGCTCTTGTGCACTGCACTTCCTTTTAATGTCCTTGACAACTGTATGAAGTTGTATTGAATTCCAAACAGTAGTTTTCAAGTTATGCTCTGGACAAGGAAAAGTAACGAAGGGCAATAACTCTTCAATTAGTCAAGATGTAGTTATGGTTCTTGTGCACTGCACTTTCTCTCAATGTGCTTGACCATTGAATGAAGTTATATTGAATTCCAACCATTAGTCTTCAAGTTATGGTCCGGACAAAAAAGGCAATGGAAAAGTAACAAAGGGCAATAACTCTGTAATTACTTTAGATAGAGTTATGGTTCTTGTTCACTGCACTTCCCCTTATTGTGTTTGACAATTGTATGAAGTTGTTTTGAATTCCAACCAGTAGTTTTCAAGTTATGCCCCTGACAAGGAAAAGTAACAAAGGGCAATAACTCTGTAATTAGTCAAGATAGAGTTATGGTTCTTATGCACTGCACTTCCTCTCAATGTGCTTGACCATTGTATGTAGTTATATTGAATTCCAACCGTTAGTCTTCCAGTTATGGTCCGGACAAAAAAATCAATGGAAAAGTAACAAAGGGCAATAACTCTGTAATTACTTTAGATAGAGTTATGGTTCTTGTTCACTGCACTTCCCCTTTGTGTGTTTGACAATTGTATGAAGTTGTTTTGAATTCCAACCAGTAGTTTTCAAGTTATGCCCCTGACAAGGAAAAGTAACAAAGGGCAATAACTCTGTAATTAGTCAAGATAGAGTAATGGTTCTTGTGCACTGCACTTCCTCTCCATGTGCTTGACCATTGTATGTAGTTATATTGAATTCAAACTAATAGTCTTCAAGTTATGGTCCGGACAAAAAAAAGCAATGGAAAAGTAACAAAGGGCAATAACTCTGTAATTACTTTAGATAGAGTTATGGTTCTTGTGCACTGCACTTCCCCTTTGTGTGTTTGACAATTGTATGAAGTTGTTTTGAATTCCAACCAGTAGTTTTCAAGTTATGCCCCGGACAAGGAAAAGTAACAAAGGGAAATAACTCTGAAATTAGTCAAGATAGAGTTATGGTTCTTGTGCACTGCACTTCCTCTCAATGTGCTTGACCATTGTATGTAGTTATATTGAATTCCAACCATTAGTCTTCAAGTTATGCTCCGGACAAGGAAAATGCAACGGACGTCTGGACCGACCGACCCACCAACCGACCGACCACCGGGTGACTCCTATATACCCCCCCAAACTTCGTTTTTGGGGGTATAATTACTGAACAAATGGATCATTTACAATACATTCCTGGTATATCGTTATACTGAACTTCGTTTTTTCGGCTGGCAATCAGTTTTTCAGCTGGCAATCGTTTTTTTTGGCTGGCAATGGGTTTAAGGGCTGGCAATCCCTTGACAACAGTTATCTAAGCAGCGAGATGAACTGTCAATGATAACTTATCAAAGCAGTGACTCCTGAATTACAAATTTGATGATGCTCTCCCTACTGACTTAAGTTGGCCAATTTAGAATTTAGCAAGTCAAAATTACAAGAAATCGGTGAGAAGTTCAATAAGTTAAGGATTAAATTTAGAAGCATAAAACAATATGGCCAGTTGTAACCATACAAAAATTAAACTGCAAAGTACACTGTAAATTAACTTTCCTCATATTTGAATAACATATGTTCAAAGTTATATAAATAATATGATATATATATAGAATAATGTAGAAATCAATACAGACTGCTTTATGAACAAAAAAGCTGAATACATTATTATAACAAAGTGTTACACATTTGATAAAGCACAGTAACAAGTAGATAAAGGATGAACAATTGCTGGATTTTCTAGAGGGAAATACAAACTATTTGTTCAAAATGGCTTTAAAAATAAAATGACACCTAGTGGTTCAAAGTTATATTACAAGTTATAAAAGTGATGTGACCAAATAAAATTCCAGTCACTAGGCAGATAGGTGCTGGTATTGGGAAGTTTGTTTCATCTGTAATAAGCAAAAAAAAGTGTTAATATTTAAAATTCAAGTGTTCAAAGATAATCTGGTCATGCTATACATGGAATTGAGAACTTACCACAGCAGCATGATCAGCTAAGAAATGTCAAAATTACAGACAGATAAAATATGGACTTGGAAATGAAAGTCAAGTTTGAAAACACTCTCTGTTATATGGAAAGAAGGTAATTATTATATTATAACTTCTGTATTTTTTTTATGTTGTACTAATGGTTTAATGAATTATTTAACTTTTTTTTCTTTAATAATTTTTTTAACTTTTTTTTCTATAATAAATTTTGTTCTTCTTTTTTTATTTTTTACTCTTACCTTCTTTTTTTTTTACTTTTTTTTTTACATTTCCCTCAGTGAGCCTTTGAATGCATTTTGACTAACCCAGGTTTACAGGGGGGCATAATCTACTAACATAATTTCTTTTGCAATTGGTGCTTTACAAGGCACATTCATATAGTGTCATAAATTGGTCTGCACAGTTCACTTTTCACTCTACATAAATTTTGAAATTTCCCTATTAAAGCTGCAGTGCCAAAATATTTCAACAAAATCAAACTTGAGAAAAAAGTACTGAGATCTTAAAACATTAAGTAAAAAAGATTCAACATAAAAGTAATTTCCATCTTAAGTGCTATTATTTATGCTTTTTGCAGTATTTTTCACCATAATTTCTAATGTGTTAATAGCATACCGTAAAATTCCTAATAAATGCCCCTCCCCTAATAAAGGCCCCCCAGGCCTTTTGATAAGAAAAACAATCTACTCATGAGTAAATCCATAATTTCATTGAAATCATACAGAATCCATTTTATTTTTCAATATGAACTTTAAAATCTTAACACTTTTAAATGTTATTACCAACACTTGCTAACACTAAATGTATTTACAATGATTTTTGGATTTAGGAAAAACTGTGCCCCCTTTTGGAAAATGTTTAGCCCCAAGGGGCGTTAAATAGGAATTTTACGGTAACTATTAAGGGCTATTTTTGCATATTTTGACCTGTTTTTGATAGTTTACATGCGTTGTTTGTGCTGTTTGCAATGTGAAAATGATTTTCTTTATTCACATCACAATATTTTACTCTTTACTACATTTTCAAAACTTCCTTGAAAATTGGCATAAATCATAAGTTGTGCTTCTTTTAAAATGATGGCTGGATTTGACTATATTTCAAGACAGACAAATTTATTATGATATTTTAGCATGGTAAGGTTTAAACATTTAACTGGTTAGCTGTCCAGAAAAAAGGTCACACATAAATACCGAACTGCAAGGTCACAGGTAAATACCGAACTGCAAGGCTATTATA
>NW_026857314.1:0-8035 GCF_026571515.1 Ruditapes philippinarum
AAAGGTAATAAGCTACTGTGATGTACCTGAAGATCCCTATTCTGTATGTTTATATAGGCAAGAATACAGCTGTTGCTAGTTTAAGAGACAATACCATACAGTACGTGAATGTGTCAGGTAATATAAACCTAAGACAATTAATGAAGCTAGATCATGAATGTTTGGGTCTAGCTTGTCACGGTGACACACTCTATGTTAGCAGTAGAGACACAATGTACAAATATTACATAGACTGTACACAGCAACAAGTTCTCTATCATTATCCGAATATAATCTACAGTCCCCCAATTGCTATAAGTGACAATGGTGAGCGACTCTATTCAAGTACAAGTGCAGTTCTAACTACAATAGATGCTAAGGGAAATCATTTATTCAACGAACAATTTGACAGTTATCGCTTACATGATATATGCATGGCTGGTGAAGGTATTTTTCTTGTATTAGATGTAAAAAACAATGTACATCAGCTGGATTATAATGGTAAAAAAAATTGGACTGTAGATAACATGCCATTAAATATTTCATTTCCGCAGTCTACGTGTTTCGACAGAGAAAGATGTAGACTTATTGTTGGTGGTGGAGAAGACAAGATATATGTTTACAAATGCGAGTTTTTGTCAAGTTAGTTAATACAGTTGTTTTGCTAAACCAAGAACCAAATAAAAAATGAATCGCTAAACTACTTTTGTTTATCAAATTTATAAATTTTGTAAGTTGGCTTATTTCTTCATCGAGTTTATATCGTCATTTTTTTATCTTTTACATGTATACATGTATATTACATAAATTTGTCATAATTAAGGTTGAATAATTAAAAGTTTGAAATTATTCAAATCCAAAATGAGATAATTTTAACAACACGACAATATTGTTAAAGGACCAACGAATGAATTGACGACTGAGATTGATTTATCCCGCATATTTTCTTTTCTACTAACAGTCCTATACGCCTATTTCGCAATAGGTTTAAGGAAAAATATAAATTATGATTTATAGCTCATATGAAAAAAGAAAGTTCATTCCAGTTTTTCAACAACGTAAAGAATGCAGGATGAACTTCAATTAACGTCTTTTTTATTATTTCAATAACTTAACAGTAGGTAAAAAAACTGTGTACTCATCGCGATTTTGTGTGCGTCCACGTATACGTGAAGAAAAAAAAACCTTTGAAATTGAAACCGGTTTGACATGTTTTTATTTTGTTTGTGTGTGTGTACATTTTTTGTTAAATTTGCGAATTTCAGCTCTCGTCATCCGGATGAGATTTTTTGAATAAACCTTCAGATTGAGAAAACATAATAACGACAAAATAATACATTCATATCAATAATTATATCATATTGCAAATTCAACAGTGATACTTGGTAAACTAACTGAGACAGTGCGCACGTACATTTACATTTTATAATGTTTAAATATTGTAACAATTATAACGAGTTACGACCCTTTAGTATTAGAACGCCATTTGCAAGTTAGAAACGTAAACAATACGTTCTGAGTCTTATCATATTTTACAAGGTTAGTTTGCTTCTATTCTGTTGTAAATGATGTGAACATTTCTTGGTGTCATTGTAATGTAAAGTATAAATAGTTTCATTATAATGTTTTATTTGATATTATTTGTAATGCAGACTATATAACATTATTAGCAGGTGCTCGTTTCTGTATAATCGTATTGTAAGTTGATTAGCCAATAATAAATAGCCGTAAGAGGGCGTTGACGTGCAAAGCATATATAAGCAGAGGAATTCAAGGTGAGTTTAAGTTTTTGTTGGTGGAAGACAGAGTGTCAACATCTAATCTTGGAGCTTTGAAATTATACCTGCTACATATTGTCTGTAATCCGTGTTCTCTAGGGGGCAACGCTACCGGAGAGGATTGCAGGTTTTTATATAGTAGAAAGTAAACCGGGTTGCAGGATATTTGTTGGATAGTTGTTTGGTGATATATAAAACAGAAGCATAGAAAATATAAGCAAAGTATAATAGATAGGCATTGAGACGGGTTAGATTAGGAAGGCATCGAGACTAGGCATCGAGATTGTTAATAAATATATCCATATTGTGTCTTGTTTTTTTAATATTTGTTTAATTCAAGTTGATTAATCATATTCCAATCATTTTGAAATAATTGGTCTTCAAATCATTTAGGTAAGGAAACCTAGAGGAAAAATAATTTATGTATCATATTGAATACAATACATATAAGTTCGGCACACGTAACAATATAATTTTGAATAAAGATACGAGTTTAGGTGGAATGAATATTCAAAATAAAGCTCTGTGACTTACATTTTACACATTATCTTATTTAAATGTAAATAAAGCTGATTTGGGCGTTGTTTTGATGTGAAGACGGTGACTTAAAACTATAGTTAGGTCAATAAACTAGTACAGTCAAGCAAACCTGCGAGTTGATCGATTGTGTCACTTGCATCTGTTTCGGGTTTTATTTTTTTACAGCGAATATATGAACATTGAGAACATTTATACATTATAATATATTATTGTGCTAAGTTATAAATATCATTATTTATACAAATATGACACATACCGGTAGATCTAGTTCAAACCTTTTTTCCAGGTCACATGTTAGAGACAAATGCACAAAATACCAGAAAATATCACTCTTTTTTAAACATGATATTTATGGGACCGACCGATAAAATAAACGATAACCCTAATAAGACGTACTCAATGTTAGTTATGACATCAACAATAGTCTGATTGCCTGTCTTTATATTTATTACGAAAAATAGTGGAAGATGAAGAAACTACAGGCTACATAATTATTGTCAATAAAGAATTTCTCACACTCTTGGTTCTGTTACTATCGTGACTTATTTCCTCTTGGAATTGCGTTCCTTTGTGAATGTGAATTGGATTTAAAAAAAATCCAAATCTCTCTAAAGAAAGACTTTAACTTTATTTTGTATCAATAAAGTCAATAGGAACTTTTTAAACATAGCCTTGATATAGTTTGATTTTCAGCTTAAAGGTTTGGTTAAGAAATTGTAGTGTCAACTGAAAAAAATCATATATTAAGTCATTCAAGTCGACGTTTACAGTACTATTTCCATATTTCATTTGTAATCATTATAAAATCTTTTTTGCTCAAATTAAACTATAGCTTTCTACACGTACGTGATGTTGTGGTATTGATAATAAACATTGTATCTTTTAGCACAATGCCTCGTTGACAGCTATTCTCCGTGACAACTAATCTCGGACATCTAGTCTTATTATCATTTTCCTTTCATTAGTAATTAATTTTTTTTGTAAGATTAGAAGTAGGCGGCCAATTGTGGAGAAACTGTTGAAATTTTTTTTTGAAAAAGGAACCGTAGAATACTTAGGTATCAGTCTTAAGACAAACAAGAGTTGCCGTCATGCTTTGGCCACGCTCGACTTTTTCTTTCTTCTAAAGTCAATCATATGAGAAACGTTTTCTTGATCAAAAGTATAATTTGAATGAATCAGTTTTGTGTTAGGTTTGTTTGTCCAAAAATCCAATAATTAAGTAAATAACCGAGTTAGGGATATTTAAGCAAATTTCAATAATTCAACCTTGATGGTACTGAATTATAGACAGTTTTGTTATAAGCGTTCTTTTGCAGAACTATAAATAAATCTAATCCATAAAAAATAACAAATGTGGTCAACTGTAGCACAATTCACTTAATATTTGATCTCAAGTATCAAAGCCAGATTAGGGTCAAGTCAAATTAATCTTATTGTTATGTCTTGCCATGTATGAAGACAATTCTTTCATAAAACTATAAAAACAAAGTTACATAAAGCAAACTTGAAACATTTGACCTTGAAGGTCAATGTCATTTATGACAGAAGGTCATGTTCAGTATGGTCAGCTGGACCGTCATGTCAAAAGGGTTATTATGTCTAAGTATTAAGGTAATCCACTTAGATATTGCATAAAAATATTTCCAACCTTAAAATTTTCGAAAGACAACAGTAACAGCATTGGCAACAGCAACGAAAACATGACTGTAGCAAAAGCTTTTTTTCTCCCAAAACGTAAAGCTAAATAACTTTTTTATTTCATTTAAGAAAAATATTGTTACGTACGACAGATGTCTTTGAACTATGCTTAATGAAGTTTAAAAAATCATATCTCAGAAACCGTAGACACTCATCAGTTTCTTTATTCTGGGCTACTTTTGCACATTCCCACCCTTATTGCTGTGTGGTGTCAGCTCAGGAGGGAAATCATTTCACGACCAATAACAAAGTTTACAAAATTGTGTAACTTGATAAACTTTAAAAGCTCATGACCTTCTGTTCATGTCAATGTTGTTTATTATTAGTTAAAGTAACAACGACACTTTATAAGTCAGATGGAGACTTTACAACTTTACTGGTGGAGAAGGACCACATTCGTGTCACAGGCACGAGTATCGGGCATAGGAAGAAAAAGTTTGACCAGATTGATAAAAACCTTTGTTGATCTTCATTGTGTCTAAAACTAAAACAAATAAATTGTGAAATTATAAGCCCTCTGAAAACATACTTGAAATTAAAAGTTTATTTTTAAGATGAACTCAGGTTTTCTTTATTAATCAGGTCATACTTTTTCTTCCCAGGTCCGTTACTTATGCCTGTAAATTCAAAACCTTGAAACTATCCAGTGTTATATTTGTGCAAATTGCATATCTGTAGCCGAGATAATCATTAGCAATAGTGATTTGTTTCAAAGTTCAAGGGTGATAACTGTTTAGAAACATCTGACCATGACCAAATTAAATCTTGATTTATTTTGAATATCAGAAAATACAGTGTCAACGTCGGACATGCATTCCTACAAATACTATCGCTAACTTCAGATTTTTTTCAAAGTTCAAGAAGGATACCTCTGTCAAAACTCATCGAAAAAAAACAAATTCGAACTAGACTATTCTGGTTCAATACATGCATATTTGATTTTCAAGCTTCTACATACTTTTTCTACAAAAGTAAGGGTGCGACAACAGGTAGAAAAAGTTTCCAACGTTTAAGAGGGATAACTTTGTCCAAAATCACCGAACCATGACAAAATTCGAACTTGACCTGCGTATTTCTATGAAATATCCCTATATTGAATTTGAGTGCAACTGTTGATGAGATAACGAATTGAAACTGAAAAATTCTTCTTTTTTTCAAAGTTAAAGGGGCATAACTCAGAAATCATCGAATTGTGACCAAATTCGAATTTCACAAACGTAATCCTTTGTCGTATCAATATGGCATCTTTGAATTGAATATGTACAACTGTTGGAGAGATAATGAACGGAAACTGAAAATTTCTTATTATTTTAAGAGGGATAACTCGGTCAAAAAAAAATAGTCAAACCATGAACAAATTCGAACTTGACTAGCTTATTTATATAAAATATCCATAACTAAAATTTGAGTTGAAAGTGTACAACTGTTGGAGAGATAATAGTTAAAAAGTGCTCAAAGTTAAAGGGGCATAAGGGGCAACAAATCGCTAACAACTACCAAATATGAGCTTGGCATTCATTAGACGTATCCATATGTTAAATATGAGTTGAATGTGTACAACTGTTGGGGAGATAATAAAAGGAAACTAAACATTTCTTCAATATGCATGGTTCTGTCAAAAATCATCGAACCATGACCAAATTCGAGATTGACCAGCATTTTCCTATGGTATATCCAAATGACAAATTTGAGTAGAATGTGTGCAATTGTTGCCGAAACAGATGATGGCGGAATAATGGAACATGGTAACACTACAGTATATGCCACCAGCCATAAAAATAAAATAATTTTCTCTTTTATATCAATCACCATCGTAATGCCTAAACTAAACCTTGAATAGCATAGATTGTCTTAGATTTAAACTACGGAGGTATTTCAATCTTATGTCGCAGATGGGTGGTGAACATTTCAGAATCTTTAAACTATCATAAAAATTATTCTATATAGGAATTATGCTTCAGACAAAGACAATATGTTTCATCATGTTTAGTGATCTTGACCTTGCATAAATTGACCTAAATTGCACGTGTCATAGCGTTTGTCATGAGAAGAACATTTGTATTACAATCCCTCAATAAATGATGACTCAATGGTTCCTTTACTCATCTTCATTTTTTTATCTTAACTTTTACCCCTGTTTGACCTTAACCTTAGCTGCAGAGACCTGATTTTTTGCGCCTTTTTGTGCCTTTTTTCTAACAAAGGTCAACAATTTGTTTAACTTCTACGGATACCGGTATGCTGAAATAGCAATAAATCACACGACTATTGTAATACCTCATTTTTTCTCAAACAAAGTTAAACTAAAGGCCTTAAATCTACTCTCCCACACAAAAAAGGGCAAAAACATCAACGTTTTTGTTATTAAATATGCATAGAAGTTAACTTCGCAGTGTCCACGAGATAATGTTATTTAACGGTTGTTATGTGACACTTAACACAGATATAAACACCCCTACTATCACACCAGTTAACATAGCTAGCAGGTCAGCTTGATGCAGGTAGAAATTACTACATAAATGTAATTTTTAAACCTGATTATATAGATATGTTCTTTTTTGGTCTCTTTTTATAGACATAATTTCCTATGACTTATTGAGCAGCAATCGATTGCAGGATAAAAAGACTTACCAACAGTTGCCTTATCCGTAACCAACGGATCAATCTGTCTAAAGTTCAGATCTACATATTTCTGTTATGTAGATCTGATGACGACTGTATATGGTTCGCATTCTTTATATTTCCGATTTCTCGAGAAAGCTATTTTAGCTATGCAATCACCGGTTTTTACATAGGCATTAGAAAAAGTATCAGCATACCGGTATTCGTGGAAGTTAAACAAATTGTTGATGTTTGTGAGAAAAATGTTCGAAATAATTTTCAACAAATTATCATGAGATAATAGAGTCAATTTTAATGGGCAAAACCATTTTGCCAGTTTTCGTGGACAACGCAATGTTTATTCTCGAAATCGTGAAAATTGCCTTCTCAGTATTGGTTTTCCCAGGTTAAAAATAAGTAGCCACATCGCTTTTAAAATTATGAAAGCTCGCCGATGCTTGGCTGCGTGAAAGTGCACCAGCAATGATTTCGTTTTTGATCACGGTCAAACCTCAAAGCGGAATTAATGTCTGATTTTAATTAGATTGCCAACGGATGTACTTGCAACCACATAACGCGTCTGTTTATAATTTAAGTAAATATTTACAAGATAAAACGTTGCAACGGTTTGAAATTATATCATGACAAACATTGTCAAACTTTACTTAGATGTTTTCTTGGTAAGACAAAACATAAAGTAATCACCTAGGTCCATATTAATGTACAAGCCTGTTGTGAAAATTCATATTTTGATGACAATTAATTTCAAAAACACACACACTACAATGTATGTGATAGCAGATTTAACAAAGAACTATAATTATACCATAATCCATTCTGATGAAACTGAAAGTAATAAAGTTTAAAGGGATATTCAGGCAAAATAATGACAAAAATATTAAAATGATCTTATGTACTCAAATCACGCTAAAATGACTTTTCTTAAAGTTTCAGCATGAACTTCTGTATATATTGTATATATTTTAGGTTTAAAGCGTAAATTTATCTATTTATGTTGAACAGAATTTAGACGCAAATAAAATTACCAAATAGTTTTAATACAAGTCAGGTGACTTGAACAAACCCTTGAAGTTACAATAACAGATATTGTGGATATTGTATGATTGAAACAAGTCTAAGTCATACATTTGACATGTTCTTTAACGTTATCAGAGTTCACTTTGACCACTATTGTGAAATGTTAGCGCTCTAACCTGACCCACGCGGGTCAAGTTAGGAAACCATCATTTTATTCTTTATATGGAGAAACGTTTTGTTCCTTTGACTGTCTAATATATTGATTTTGAGGGCATTTACAGAATATTTAATGAAAAATTCAAAACTAAGAAATGAAAATTTTGCCTGTGTCTCCCTTTAATCCTCAGAAGTAGTGAAGATTACCCTAGCTTTGTGAAGCTTTTTTTAAGGGATATTTA
>NW_026857315.1:0-19903 GCF_026571515.1 Ruditapes philippinarum
TGTTTGAATAATGTTCAATAAACTGTCTTCTTGGTGTTATGCAAGCATGCTTTATATTTACAAATGCAGGATACCAAAAGGAAGTATGTTTACTTAATTTCATATCTTAAAGACCTTTGAAATTAAATCCATTTTTCATGCAAAGAACAGTGGCTTTTTCCTCTTTACACAAAATACTGAGAGATATTCTCACTGAACATGAAGAAATGGGTTTTAAATTGTATTGATTTCTTAACTGTGAATTGATCTTGTATAGATTGTTGAATATCATTGATACAAACTTTGGCTGTCTCTTTTGTGAAAGAGTTAATTATAATATCATTTAAAAACATATACAAGATAACCAAATAACATAATCCCTAATGACACCATCTGTTATATTTTCAGACTATTACAACACCTAAGAATCAGCGCTAGCTACTGCGTAACAGGACTGTAGTAGGCAGTTGTGACGCATCAGATATGGATATATCAATACCGTACGAGGAACCACAGCCCACATCCACAGTTAAAGATGAGGGAATTCTAGGGGAGGAGTTTGGAGAGGAGGTCGCTCAACAAGCGCAGGAGGCCCTGCTGGAGCAAATTAAAAAACTACAGGTGAAAACTGGATACTGATAATGTTAAAATTTCATAGTGGTTAGGGTCCTGAACTTCGAAACCACTCGCCTCTCACCCCTGAAGGTTTGAGCAGCAAAAAACAACATGATTTAAACCTGTTTTATGAAAGGTTGACAGCATGTTTTCTTAGCTTAGCAAACGTTGATTCCTCAGTGTATTTGATGCAAAGTTTAGCATGTATTTTGTATATCTTCTTCTTTATGATTATGTTGTTTAAATGTTAACAGAATAAATGAAATCAATTCAAAATCAGAAATACTGGAAAAACCAAATTGGAAACATATTTTAAGCTTAAACCAAAGAACAAACAAATAAATAGCTAAATTCGCTGTGGGTTCGAATCCAAACAGGGACTTTGGATTCTTTCATGTGAGGAAGCTATCCAGCTAGCTTACGGAACGTCGGTGGTTCTACTCAGGCGCCGTTCGTGCCTGAAATAATGCACGGAAGGGCACATTAGATCGTCCTCCACCAGTAAAGCTGGAATGTCGCGATATGACCTATACTGTGTCGATGTGACGTAAAACCCAAAACAAACGACGACACGTCCAACATCATTTAGCAGCTTAACGACAAAGGACAACCAAAATCAAAACTTTATTTTGAAACACAAACAAAACAACAAATAAACACTAAATAAACTATATAAGAACAGACTACTATATATTACACACGTTTAACACAATATTTCTTCTTCAGTGTCTTTACATTCGTTCTGAAAAAACCTGTTTTTTTAGTTTAGGTTCAGACGTAAAACAATGGTTGTCGTGGACTTCAAGGCACTTGCCCCTTACCGCTCTGATCTACTTAAGAAAGCAATGAATTATTTTTACCTATTGATATTCAAATAAATTGATTTCATAGAACTGTAAAACCAATATTTAATACGGCTGCGTGATATGGGTATACGGTAATATTGATATAATTAAAATTGTCCAACTTAAGTTTTTCAAACATATTTTAAATGTAAAACCCGGTACACCAAATAATATTGTATCTGGTGAAACAGGTGTTTTACCTATAGCGATTGATATTAAAACCAGAACAAATTCCTTCTAGGCAAAATTGGTGATACCATATGAAAATAAACTGTCGTCTGATGTGTATTTTTTATTGTAAAGCCATTTTAAACATTGTGTAAATAATTTGAGAACACTTCTTCGAATAAAAAATGTTAGGCAAATTTTAATTACCTGTTGAATGAATAACATTTTTGATACAAATATTTTTCCGAAATGGCTCGTTGAATCTGTAAGACAAAAACTGAATGATCTATTTATTAATGACTGGCATTCATACTTAGAAAATAACAAGAATAAAGATCAACATGGCAAAGGCAACGTTCACAGGACGCCGCCCACGGACACACCCAAGCAGGACACCCAGAAGGCACCAAACAAGTACCTGGAGTGGACACAACCAGTCTATCTGTAGAATGTATAGATTTTGTAAACATAAATTTGGTTTTAAAGAATATTTAACATGTACCCACCCCTAAATATCTTAAATATATTGTAACATTTAGAACAAAAATATCAGTGACAGAATATGTACATATATATAAATATATGTGATGAATTCCATTACATACTTGAATGCCCTGTATTAAATGGGTCGAGAAGAAAATGTGTTAAACAAATATTAATCCGTACCCCAAATATCATTACATTCAGTAGAATTATTAGCACCAGTACTAAAAATCATTTTAATTATAGTAAATATTGTATATTTGTTAAAGAGATTGTAAAGGAATTATAACCTTGTGTGATAACAAGAAAAAAACAAGCTTCTTATTCTAATTTCAACTTGTGACTTTACAGTCAAAATGTTCTGTAATATCAGGTATCCGCGGACTAGGAAGCATCTCCTGCATTGTACCTATTTGTTTTGTATATGCTCTATTAATTTGCATGTCGTATTAATATTTACCTCATTATGTCATGTTAAACATGAAATGAGTGAGATAAATATTTGAAAGATTGAAAGGTGTGACGTAAAACCAAGACAAACACACAAGCATAAAACGTTAGATAATGTTTAAGACTTTACATGGAATTTATGTTATCATGCTAATGTATTTTGTTTGTTTGTTTGTTTGTTTGTTTTGGGTTTTACGTCACATCAACACAGTATAGGCTAATGTATAAGTTTTTAATATATAAGTGTTTTAGAGCAACAAGATGTAAAGAAATAAGCTGTAAATAGGAAATAAAATTATTGCGTCATTATTTTATCATGTCAAGACTTATTCGAACCCGAAGGTCCAGAAAAAGTACAGCACTGAAATGACGTACTAGGCAAATATTTACAGTGTCAGCACGACACCTGATGTTGTAAATTGAAATAAATATGGAAAGAGAGATCTCTCGGAAGCAATGAAGACCACAAACTTATATTAAAATTGCAGATTATAACATTCAACGTAATATAATGCTAACAAAAATCTGAAAACAAAGGCAACGTATTCACACAGGATATTCAAGTTTCCTCATTTTTCTCCATGATTCATAAGAATAACGAGCTTTGGTTTGTCAATTCTCTGTATGTTGCACATTGTAGTGACGTCAAAACTAACTTTTTAATCATATTGAAAAAGATAAAGTATTGAAATCAAATATAAACCAGTTACATGAGTAATTTGAATTGAATCTGTAAGAGTTATGTGTAATCTAATCATTTGACGAAACGAATATTCACATGAAAGTGAAAGGTTTAATACAATTTTAAAAAGTTTTTTTTTTAGATATATTTGTTCTCTCGATTTGAAATCTAATAAACGATCTCATTACCGTTTCTTGAATCTGTTTAATTGCATATTTCAGCATTTATTCAGTAGAAATGGTGCCTTTTTGCGAAGATTAAAAAAGAAAATGGCATAAATATTTTGATTTTCTTAAGACTAGGAGGGTAACAGATGATATATTTATAATTGAATTATTTCTCTCGCATTAAAGATGTTACTTTAATAACAAGCAATATTATCATAGTATTGCAAGCAATCCATAAGTCCCCTACCGGTTAGAACCCCATCAACATTCTGAAGGGCCATTGGCCATTCACTTATGTTTCCATTTTTCTCTATTTTAAGTAAACTTGTTGGAAAAGTTCTTTAAAAGTGATCACAGGAAACAGTTTTTATGAACAGACAGACGGACTGAAGGACACTCTAAAGTTAATATTTGAAACATCCCTGTTACCAAAATATAACATTTTAAAAGCAAAATTCTTAAAGAGGAGATAACTCTTGAATTAAAGATGCAATTTCATAATAATTTTCAGCTCTTTTTGACTAATCACAAATATTGTTATATTTGCCATGTTTTAAGCCTATTTGTTGCCAAGGCAACTGATATTTTTTCAAAATAGGAAGAACAGATAAGACATGCATAATCTCAAGACTGCTATCTACCCATATGTCAAGTTAATAAAAATATTTCCAGTACTTTTTGAGTTACAAAATGTATCACTGGATTCAGTTTATGTGTAAAATTTGCCATATTTTCAGTCTATGTGTTTGCCATAGCAACCAGAATTTTCAACATAGGAAGAAAAGAAAAAGACGTGCATAATCTCAAGACTGCCATCTACCCATATGTCAAGTTTCATAAAAATATTTCCAGTACTTTTTGCTTTATCACTGGATACAGTTTATATGTAAAATTTGCCATATTTTCAGCCTATTTGTTGCCATAGCAACCAGAATTTTCAACATAGGAAGAAAAGAAAAGGACGTGCATAATTCCAAGACTGCCATCTACCCATATGTCAAGTTTCATAAAAATATTTCCAGTACTTTTTGCGTTATCACTGGATCCAGTTTATGTGTAAAATATGCCATATTTTTAGCCTATTTGTTGCCATAGCAACCAGAATTTTCAACATAGGAAGAAAAGAAAAAGACATGCATAATCTCCATACTGCCATCTATCCATATACCAAGTTTCATAAAAATATTTTCAGTACTTTTCAAGTTATCGCGGGATCCAGTTTTGTGGACGGACGGACTGACAGACAGACGGACGGACGGACGGACAGACGGACGGAGGGTAAACCTAAAGTCCCCTCCGGTAAACCGGTAGGGGACTAAAAAGCAGTAAGAAGCCGTGCTATATAGGCATTGTCTGTGAAACTTGTTTTAGGGAATGTCTATCATTTACAGATTGTTAATACAATACATGTCTTTATTTACATTAAAACAGTGGCTTGGTTATAAACGACCACGGTATTTTCAGTATTCATTCTGTTTTTGTCAAATGTCTTATACAGTAAGAAGACACGCTATTTAGGTATGTTTTGAAAACTTGTTTTGAGGAATGAGTAGAAACAGGTTACTAGCCCAACACATGTCTTTATTTACACGAAAACAGTTGCTGGGTTCTAAACAACCCCAGCATCCCAGTTTGAAGAGTTATCCTAGAATCCCGAGTGTAACCAATTATGTTAAAATTTGCGTGCCACCACAAATATTTTCAAATTTCATTTACATCTGGCTTTGAAACTGTACACTTGATAACTATCATACCTCTAGCCTGTATACCGTAGTTTTGGTTCAGAATTGATTAATATATAACACACAAAGCATTATATCATTTTAATTTTCTTTACAAACATCTCTATCTAGATTTTCGACATTTTACGTTTAAACGAGATTTGTTTTCTCAAAGGAAATACGTTAAAGAAACATATTTTTGTTCAGAGAACACACTTTAATTTCAGATAATTACATTTTTGTACAATGTTAGGATGCATTTTGACAGATGCGATAACATTAAGACAAAATCAAGAAGCTTGATTTTAAATAATTCAACCAAAATTTACTTTGTTATTTTGCTTATCAATGAAAACGATGTTTTCACGTCTTAACTTTTTAATCATTGTAATTCAATTTGTTTGACGTTCAGACATTAATATCAATTCAGGCATCTAAGGTACAGACAATTTTAAAGAATCCGCATTTTTTGCTATAGTGAAACACTTTATGGTCCGATTTCATTATGTCACAATTCTATTACATTATGAATACGTTATAATATAACGAACGTAAATACTTATACATGTATATGCAAGACGGGTGTTCCTGCAAAAACTTATATCTATAGAACATCACTACTTATGGACAGTTAAACATCCGGGCGATCAGCATTGTTTTTTCAATTTATGTATCTATCAACAGATGAAGATGTAATAAATGTTTAACATATGCTTCAAGAATATTGGTATAGAGGAAGATCTTATTGTTCTGGTTACTTTTTCTGATGCCTAAGCTTAATATTTATTAATATTAAATAAATAAAGCTTCAATGGACTTGGAAATTTTTATCTTTAACAGCCATACACTATATAAGCTTATAGAAAGGATCTTGGTTTTACAATGCTTAGTGCTCAATGCTCTGCTAAAAAATACAACATTCTGTTGTCTTTGAATTTCTCAATAGATAGATTTGCTTGGTTTGAACTACAATTCAAATAAAAGGTAACTGTGAACATGTTCTTTTTCCAAATTCTCTTCATCAAAAGTTAGAATAAACCAAACATAAATAAGTGATATTCTGTATATGAAATGATAAAATCATTATTATCATGTTTTCTAAGTACTTTTTTTCGATGTAAGAATTGCCAGATTAAATTGTTTGGTTTGACGGCGCAACAACACCGTTTGTCATATGTCGCCGAAAATGTTCAGATGATTTTAGCAAACTCCAGTTGAAATTTTCTTCAAAGCAACACCAGGGCTCGAAACCTTCTAGCTAAGATACCGGTATATAGTAAGCCCATTCATTCGCCTCTTACAATATCGCTGAAATTATGAAAGCTTCAACAAGTAAAGGCATCCTCAGCCACAATTGGATTGTCATTTTAAATGTAGCTATTAAGAATACTTAGTTTTATATCCCCTGGGACTTCCAAACTGTTAGAAAAAAATGCAATTTGTTTGGTTTGACGGCGCCTGAACAAAGTAAAGTTATGAACAGTGTCATAAAATCCTATATCTTTTTTATATCTTAATTATATTTTGCAATATTCAATACAATAATTTTTATATTATCATCATTTAGATATCATTGATGCTTCTTAAAACGTGTACAGGTGTATGTCCTATTTGCTGTTCTTCCTCCTCTTTTGGGTACCTCTACGTGGTGAGGAGGAGTAACATATGTCCGTTATGGGGGTGCGCTGCTGTGCGCCTGTATGACGGACATATGGCCAACACCCAGACTGCCTGTTTGCCGTGGGCAGCGTCCCGTAACCTAGAAAAGAGGGTCCTGGTAGTTGAAGGATACCCAGGGATCTCCAGTACTCCTAACACACTGCTTTGGCCTCTGCTTTAGGGTAGACGGGTGACCAAGTGAGCCCGGCTTTGGTCAATCGGCTGGTCATGCCTTGCCCTTGGATATATATTTCTTAAATACTTGAAAATTTCATTGAACTTACACGGTCCCGAAATGAATACAATTCAATGCACACAAATTATTTAAAATAAAAAAAAATCTGAGTTTAAATTTTTATTCCTACTTGTGTTTCTAGTATACCTTTAATTCCTACTGAAACTGCTATGATGGGTGCCGTTATGTTAAAACAATATTTCATATATGCATTATAAATACAGTATAACATATCCAAGAAGGCGGTGGCTAATGGGCTAATTGTGTAGGTTGTAAATATTTGCAATTTATGCGAGTATATCTCTCTGGTATCCTTGATGTGCGGAGACTGGATATCCGTCTCCATCGCACATCCCCATGTTGGAGTCCGAGGTGGCTGGGGAACCCGGGAGACGAATTTTAATACCTTTAATCATGGATATACAAACAAAAAAACGAAAATCGCAAGAAGATGATTCAAGTGGTAACATTTCATTTGATGGAAGTTTTCCCCGTTTTCTAATAATCAAATCAAACGGCTCCAAATCACTCACTGAACTTAGCCCCTTCATTATAGAAAAACAACTTTCGGCTTTAATTGGAACACCTAAATCTGTCAAGAAACTCCGCAATGGAGGACTCTTGATAGAGGTAGAGCGGAAACAACAATCGGACATTATTCTGAAATGTACCAGCTTTTTTAACATTGACACAACTGCCACACCACACCAGTCTCTAAACTCCAGCAAGGGCGTCATCAGATGTTCTGACCTTGCTGGAATGCTAGAAGCAGATATTGCTGAAGAGTTAAAATCACAGCAGGTGTCAAATGTCAAGCGCATTCAGTCTACAAGAGATGGTAAACGACTGCCAACGAATAGCCTTATTCTAACATTCTCCACACCCATTCTCCCATCATCGATACGAGTAGGTTACCTTAACGTTCGCGTTGCGGTTTACATTTCCAAACCCCAATGCAATGTTACAAAATGCTTCAAATTTGGTCATCATGAATCAAATTGCGTTATGCAGACTATTTTGCCGCAGATGTAGCTCAAACCATGACAAAAATGAGACTTGTAACGTTCCTGTTAAATGTGCAAATTGTGGAGGAGAGCATTACGTCACCTCCCGGTCATGCCCCTTGTGGTTAAAGGAAAAAGAAATTCTTCGTAAGAAGTATACGCAAAATATTTCCTTTCAAGATGCACGAAAGCTTGTTGAATCACAAGGACCAAAGCATTTGTCGTATTCAGCTGCAGTTACAAAGTCTGTTAAGATGGTTGACTCTGCAGTACAGGTCAACTTATGTCAATGCCACCCAATTAAGTTACCATTACCTACAAAGCATACAGCTTCACAAAGTAAGCAGTCTTCCTCTGTGCAGACTCAGTCACCATTAAAGTCTTCTCCAAAGAAGCAAACCGCAAACATTCAAATAGCATCTTCTGAGAAAGTTATTCAAAAACAATCGCCTAAAGAGCGAATTGTCATCACAGATCGGTTGAAAAAAGCAATGCGGAACCCGATCAACACAGAAAATCGGTTCGATCCACTTCACGACACCCAATTGATGGAGGATGAGGATCTTTACCTCTCCCCTCCTCCAACTCCGAATAGCAGAAGTCCAATAAAGTTTCCTAAATGATATAAATATTCTTTTAAAATGGATAATAGAAGTCATTCTATCCTACAATGGAATTGCCGAGGTCTTAAGTCAAATTATAATGATCTACTTTTACTATTATCAAAATTCTCTCCAAATGTATTATGTCTTCAGGAGACTATGTTATCTCCTAAAGATAATATCTCTATAAAAGATTATACACTTTATAATTATATATGCACTAGTAACGCCAGAACATCAGGTGGTACAAGCATTGCTATCGCAAATTGCATTCCTCAAAAAGAATTAAAACTAAACACAAGATTACAAGCTTTAGCTGTGCAGGTGACCTTACATCGACCACTAACAATTTGTTCTTTATACCTTCCTCCAAATTTAACGGTAACAAGTGATGAACTTGAAAGTATTGTTCGGCAATTACCATCACCTTTCCTTTTGTTAGGCGACTTTAATGCTCACAATCCTATGTGGGGCAGTACATCTACAAATAATAAGGGTAACATAACTGAAAAAATTGATAGATAACTTTCAGCTTTGTTTATTAAACAATCGGTCACCTACATATTTACATCCAGCTACAGGTACGTTTTCTTGCATCGACCTCTCGATTGTCCACTCTGCTATATACTTGGACTTCGATTGGAAAGTTTTAGATGACCAGTACGGCAGTGATCATTATCCATTGTTACTTACATCAAATGACTCTTTACCAGATGAAGGACGTCATATTTTTAAATTTAAAAAAGCAGATTGGGAAACATTTGCTAGGCTCTGTTCTATTGATCTAAACAAAAAATGAATTTGATTTCACCTCTGATGATATAGCTGAAACTTTCTCTTCAGCATTACATACGATTGCTTGCAAAGTTATTCCATTACAAAATAATAAAAGTAACAAAATCAAAAAACCATGGTTTAACGATGAATGTAAAAAAGCCGTTCGTATACGTAAAGCTTCACTCAAAAAGTTTGAACATAGCCCTACAACAGAAAACCTTTAAATTATAGAATATTTAGAGCAAAAGCTAGAAGATCAGTACGTCAATCTAAACGCCAATCATGGCAATCTTATGTTTCAAATATTAATTCAAAGACTCCAATTAGGAAAGTATGGTGTGCAGTACGAAAAATAAGTGGTAAGTATAAAAAGAGTCCAACTGTTCACTTAAAAACTGGTGATGGCCAATATGCCAAAACAAAAACAGATATTGCAGAAACTTTGGCTAAAACGTTTGAAAAGAACTCTTCTTCAAGCAATTATTCAAATACATTTCAACAACATAAATGTAAAGCTGAGAAAGAGTATATAAATTTTACTTCAACAAACGACGAAGACTATAATTCCCTTTTCTCTATTGATGACTTAATTTATTCAATCAAAACTGCAAAAAATAGTGCTGCAGGCCCGGACGAAAATTTACTACCAGTTTCTTAAACATTTACCACCCAATCCTTAGACTTGCTTCTTGAAATTTTTAACAAAATTTGGGTATCTGGTGAATTTCCCAACACTTGGAAGAATGCGTTGATTATTCCTATCCCTAAACCTGGAAAAGATTCAACTGACCCTACAAATTATCGTCCAATTTCACTTACAAGTTGCCTCTGCAAAAACATTCGAGAGAATGATAAATAATCGGTTAGTTTGGTATCTAGAAAATAATGGAATTATCACTAATTTTCAGTCAGGTTTTCGTAAACAGCGAAGTACAAACGATCATCTTGTACGACTTGAGACTTTTATTAGAGAAGCCTTTGTAAATAAACAACACCTGGTATCAATTTTCTTTGATCTTGAGAAGGCTTACGACACTACTTGGAAATATGGTATCCTAAAAAGATCTAAAGGATGCTGGACTTAATGGCAGACTTCCTCTTTTCATTTCTGGATTTTTTAAACGATAGGCACTTTAAAGTAAGACTTGGTTCAACTTTTTTTCTCAAGACCACCAACAAGAACAAGGTGTCCCTCAGGAAGCATACTTTCTGTTACACTTTTTGGCCTTAAAATAAACAATATTGCTAGCGCTCTTTACACCAGGCATAGATTGTTCTCTATATGTAGACGATTTTCTTATCTGCTATCGATCGAAAAGTATGAGAACAATTGAACGGCAACTTCAACAAAATTTAGATAAAATTCAGAAGTGGGCAATAGAAAATGGGTTTAAATTTTCAAAGTCAAAAACTCAATGTGTTCATTTCTGCCGATTGCGAAAACAACATAATGACCCTGAACTTTACATATCTGGTTCTAAAATTCCAGTAGTTGATGAAGCTAAGTTTCTAGGAATTATATTTGATAAAAAACTTTCTTTTATACCGCATATTAAACATTTGAAAACTAAATGCCTAAAAGCTTTAAATTTACTTAAGGTTTTATCAAGTACAAATTGGGGATCAAATTCTTCTACATTACTGAAATTATACAGAAGTCTTATCCGATCAAAATTAGATTATGGTTCTGTAGTATATGGGTCTGCAAGAAAATCATATCTTCAAATGCTAGATACCATACATCACCAGGGTTTACGTTTAGCTTTAGGTGCTTTCGCACTTCACCTGTAGAAAGTCTATATGCGGAAGCTGGGGAACCATCGCTTTATCTTCGTCGTAAAAAGCTATCACTTCAATATGCAACTAGAATTTCATCTAATTGCAAAAATCCAGCTAAAAATATTATTTTCAAACCAAGTTATACTGAAAATTTGTTAACAAACAAAAGGAAATTAAACCATTAGGCCTTCGTTTAAAAGATGATTTAGATAAACTTAAAATTAATCCAGACAGTATCCTTCAAAATGACGATGAGGATGTTCCACCTTGGACTTATAATTCCCCGGAAATAAATATTAACCTTTCAAATATAAAAAAGGCATCAAATTCACCTGAATATTTCAAAGAGAAGTTTCTAGCAATTAAGGAAGAACATGAAGATTTTATACATATTTATACGGACGGTTCAAAAGAAGGTTGCAAAGTAGGTGCGGCTGTGTTTGAAAATAATTTTACATCTAGTATGAGGTTACCAGATAATGCATCAATTTTTACTGCTGAAGCAAAAGCTATCGATTTAGCATTGTCATACATAGCACAGCATACCCACGATAAATTTGTGATATTTTCTGACTCGCTTTCTGTTTTAATATCCATTAAAAATAAAAAATCTGACAATATCATGGTAAAGAAACTTCTTTTACGATTTCATGATATACTAAAAACAAAATATGTTAAATTATATTGGATTCCAAGCCATGTAGGAATACGAGGAAATGAAAAAGTAGATGCTTTAGCTAAACAATCATTAAATTTTCAAAAAACTGACTTATTGTTACCTGCTTGTGATTTTTAGACCGGCTATAAATAAACTCGTATCAGCTGAATGGAAAGCAAATTGGGACAATGCCGTTTTTTAATAAACTTCACGATATAAACCCATCTCTTGATATGTCATCATCTCTATCTCTGTCAAACCGCCGTGATCAAACAGTTCTTCTTCGATGCCGAATTGGACACACTAAAATTACCCACTCTTATCTCCTCACAAATGACAATGCCCCTTTCTGTGTAGGTTGTAATGAAAATTTTACTGTCAAGCATTTTCTTCTTGAATGTCATGATTTTTCACAGGCCCGTAATAGATTTTATTCTGTAAATTCACTCAAAGAACTTTTTAATACAATTCCATCAAAAAACATAATTGATTATTTAAAAGAGATAAATTTGTATTCTAGGATCTAATTGGCTTATTTCTATTGTCATTTACAATGTTTTACATAATATTTTAAGCCTATTATAGCATTCGGCACGATATGGCCAGTTATGTGTTGACGTGCCGTAAAAATCCAAACAAACAAAACAAACAAAATTTGCTGTTCTTGGCGATATAACGTCGTCTTTATTCAAATAACATTTATCAAGATATACCTTGAAAATATGGTAACATCCTTCGTAAGCATTAATCACAACAAAATTACTTGAAAATTGCAGGCTCGGTTTGAATGAGTGTGTACATGAGGGATAATGAATAAATTCAAACACCCCTCACGCTCCATAGCACCGGCTTGAGCGTTACCCAATTTTCATCGCTTAATAGTGCTGGCATCAGTGATTCCGAATTACAGCACTTGACACCTGCTGATGTGAAGTATAAAATCTGAAAAGATATATGCTAATTTATCATATTTAGAAAAATTTTAAAACGCGTTAAACGTTACAACTAAAATGTAAAAAAACCAGACACCAAAAAACAGGCCTTAATCATACAGAACAAGCTACATACTAATGAGCATCAAGCCCGAAACTAATTTAAAACAATAGTGCATTTGAGAAAAATGCTATGCCACCGCATTAATACAACACTAAATAGTAGTGTAGGAACAGATTTTTTTTGTTTCTATACAATTGAAGATTGTCATAATGCATATCTAATTCTTATTATCAGATTAGTGGTTAAATCTATTGTTAACTCAATAGAAGATCAGAGTAGGAATATATCAATGCACTTGAATCTAGTGAATCTGGTGGTGAAGGTCAAATTTCACACAGCCTAAAATTTCATGACTGCATCAAAGGAACAACATGTAATACACTTTGTCAAAATCTAGGTCGGCTGATATCAAATAATATAGATAAATACAGAATCCCTAAAGAAAGCCCAACACGGCAAAATTGAAAATGTTGCAGGCCTGCAGGCTCGGTTTGATTGAGCCTGTTCATGGCAAATAAGAAGAAGAAAGCGTTTTCCTTTCAATGTTGACACAGTCTCACTATAGATGATTTCACAACGATGTCTTAATATTGCATTAGAACTGTTTCATCAAGTATTTTTGAAATATTATGAACATCAAACAAGCTATTGCAGAGTCAAGAGATGGTGCAAAACGGTTTCAACAGGAATATGCTTATAACAGTAAGAAAAAAACAACAACACGTACTATTGCAAAAAACATATTGAGTAACCCTCGACACTTCCTTGCCGTTTGTTTGTTTGAGGGATTGTATCGTTTAGTTTTACGACGCCTGAACACAATTCAAAGTCATATTGTTATGATTTGGCTAACCTTGGGTGTTAAATTATTATAGCAAACACAGGTGTCAAAACAGCATCACCTGCTCTAAGACATTAACAATGTGAACCAATTCAGTCCTCACTTACGATCACGAAAGATGAGTCACCATGTTAAGCCTAAAGAAATCCTATAAACTCATTGTGTATGTATACACTAAATACTTTGTAATTTCAAAGAAATTTATTACATTTCATCATTATTGGTTTACGTTTCCCCATTCCATAGGAGGCAAAGAAAATATTTAATCGGGCGGTGTGTGTTTGTGCTTTTGAATGGCAAATTTATTGGTTCAATTTTATAAATGTAGAAGGATCTTGGAAATGTTATCCACGATAAATAAACTGAATTATTATTGTAACAATGCTTGGTCTGTCGGTTAGTTTGGGATCTAGAAAATAATGGACTTATTACTAATTTTCAGTCAGGTTTTCGTAAACAGCGAAGTGCAAACGATCATCTTGTACGACTTGAAACTTTTATTAGAGAAGCCTTTGTAAATAAACAACACCTGGTATCAATTATTTTCTTTGATCTTGAGAAGGTTTACGGTACTTTTTGGAAATAAGGTATCCTAAAAGATCTAAAGGATGCTGGACTTAAAGGCAGATATCCTCTTTTCATTTTTGGATTTTTGATCGATAGGCACTTTAAAGTAAGACTTGGTTCATTTTTTTTCTGAGGATCACCAACAAAAACAACGTGTTCCTCAAGGAAGCATACTTTCTGTTACACTTTTTGGCTTTAAAATAAACAATATTGCTAGCACTCTTACACCAGGCATAGATTGTTCTCTATATGTAGATGATTTTCTTATCTGCTATCGATCGAAAAGTATGAGAACAATTGAAAGGCAACCTCAACAAAATTAAGAATTAAATCCAAAAGTGGGCAATATAAAATGGTTTTTAAATTTTTAAAGTTAAAAAACTCATTGTGTTAATTTTTTGTCGACTGCAGAAACACCATAATGACCCTAAACTTTACATATCTGGTTCTAAAATTCCAGTAGTTGATGAAGTTAGATTTTTGTCAAATATAATTCCTAAAAACTTTTCTTTTATACCACATATTAAACATTTGAAAAACTAAATGCCTTAAAGCTTTAAATTTACTAAAGGTTTTATCAAGTACAAATTGGGGATCAATTCTTCCTCATTACCGATATTATACAGAAGTCTTATCCGATCAAAATTAGATTATGGTTCTGTTGTATATGGGTCTGCAAGAAAATCATATCTTCAAATGCTAGATACCATACATCACCAGGGTTTACGGTTAGCTTTAGGTGCTTTTCGCCTCTCACCTGTAGAAAGTGTTTATGCGGAAGCTGGGGAACCGTCGCTTCAACTTCGTCGAAAAAAGCTATCACTTCAATACGCAACTAAATTTCATCAAATAGCAAAAATCCAGCCAAAATATTATTCTCAAAATAGATAAACACAGAATCCCTAAAGAAAGCCCAACACGGCAAAATTGAAAATGTTGCAGACTCTGTTTTGATTGAGCCTGTTCATGAACGGTACTGGAAAGTGCAAGTTACCGTCCATGCCCCCTAGCACCGGCTTAAGCAGAATTCAACATTTAAACATGAAATAGTAAAGTTTTGAATTTAGAAACATCCGCAGATGTCTTCATACGGCGGTTATCATGGAACCTTCAATGTGACACAGTAGTGCCATTCCATGAAAAGCGGCGTATGGTCCCCAAGTAATAAAAAGCGTGTGCCCTAAACGAGAAAAACAATGGGCGGAACTAATTAATAAAATGGAATTTTGAAAGGGGATCAGAGGTTATGAAGCCTGGACATCACAGATAAGACGTCAAAAGACAAATTTTAAAAAGCAGGCAACATATCCTAAGGGTGATTCAACATTATTCAAGTAGGAATATTGGGACCACCCAACTAGAAAATGCCGAAAAGTTGAAACTAAAAATACCACAAGCACAACAATAATGTCGTGCTGAACGATCTTCAAGGATCGAAAATATAACATCATTGATTAAATGTACGGGGAGACATTTTACAGCCGCCACACGGCACAAATAACACTGATGTGATCTTAAAATAGATAAACACAGAATCCCTAAAAACAGCCCAACACGGCAAAATTGAAAATGTTGCCAAGTTTATATTGAAAAAATTGTTAACAAACCAAAGGAAATTATACCATTAGGCCCTCGTTTAAAAGATGATTCAGATAAACTGAAAATTAATCCAGACAGTATCCTTCAAAATGACGATGAGGATGTTCCCCTGAAATAAATATTAACCTTTCAAATATAAAAAAGTCATCAAATTCACATGAACATAGAGAAGTTTCTAGCAATTAAGGATGAACATGAAGATTTTATACATATTTATAAGGACGGTTCAAAGGAAGGTTTGCAAAGTAGGTGCGGCTGTGTATGAAAATGATTTTACATCTATTATGAGGTTACCAGATAACGCATCAATTTTTACTGCTGAAGCAAAAGCTATAGATTTAGCATTGTCATACATAGAACAGCATAACCATGATAAATTTGTGATATTTCTGACACGCTTTCTGTTTTTAATTTCCATTAAAAAATATAAACAAGAGCGATCAGTAATCACATATGTCGCCTCATGATGGCCAATTTCATGTTGGGACAAATTTTGTGACAAACAGACAGACAGACGGACAGTGCACAACTAGACTTGGTACTGAACATTTCCTGTAAAGTTTGGATAAAATTGCACCAGTCGTTTATGAGGAGTAGTCCAGACAAGCTTTTGCGTATCTGGCAACACACAGAAAAAAAGACTTTTTTTATCAAAGGGCCATAACTCGGCCAAAAATCATTCAACCGGAAAACCCGTGCAATATGCGCAAGGACTTGAGCTACAGATCAATCCTGTAAAGTTTCATTGAAATTGCATTAGTGGTATAAGAGAAGTAGTCCGGACAAACTTTACAAATAAAAATTATTAAAGGGCCATAACTCTGACAAAAATCATTGAACCGGAAAATGCTGAAATATGCACAACTAGACTTGGTACTGATCATTCCTGTAAAGTTTGGATGAAAATTGCACCAGTAGTTTATGAGGAGTAGTCCGGACAAGCTTTTGGGTATCTGGCAACGACAGAAAAAAACACCTTTTTGTCAAAGGGCCATAACTCGGTCAAAAATCATTCAACCGGAAAACCCGTGCAATATGCGCAAGGACTTGAGCTACAGATCAATCCTGTAAAGTTTCATTGAAATTGCATTAGTGGTATAAGAGAAGTAGTCCGGACAAACTTTAAAATTAAAAATTATTAAAGGGCCATAACTCTGACAAAAATCACTGAACCGGAAAATGCTGACAGTATGCACAACTAGACTTGGTACTGATCATTCCTGTAAAGTTTTGGATGAAATTGCACCAGTAGTTTATGAGCAGTAGTCCGGACAAGTTTTGTGACGGACGGACGGACAGACAGACAGACGGACAGACAGACGACGGAGAAGTGATCCCTATATGTCGCCACTACTCCGTAGAGGCGACACAAAAATCTGACAATATCATCATAAAGAAACTTCTTTTGCGATTTCATGATATTCTTAAAACAAAATCTGTTTAATTATATTGGAATCCAACACATGTAGTTAAACGAGGAAATGAAAAAAGTAGATGCCTTAGCTAAACAATTATTAAAATTTTCCAAAAAACTGACTTATTGTTACCTGCTAGTGATTTTAGAACGGCTATAAATAAATTCGTTTCATCTCAATGGAAAGCAAATTGGGACAATGCCGTCTTTAATAAACTTCATGATATAAACCCATCTCTTGATGTGGCACCATCTCTGTCTTTGTCAAACCGCCATGATCGAACAGTTCCTCTTCGATGCCGAATTGGACACTCTAAAGTCACCAATTCTTATCTTGTCACGGGTGACAATGCACCTTTCTGTGTAGCCTGCAAATGGAAATTTTACTGTCAAGCATTTTCTTCTGGAATGTCATGATTTTTTACAGGCCGTAATAGATTTTATAATGTAAATTCACTCAAAGAACTCTTTAATACAATTCCATCAAAATCATCATCGATTATTTGAAAGAGATAAACTTGTATTCAAGGATCTAATTGGCTCATTTTTATTATCATTTACAAAGTTTTACATAATATTTTAAGCCTATTATAGCATTCGGCACGATATGGCCATTTATGTGTTGACGGGCCGTAAAGCCACAACAAACAAACAGTAAAAGTAGGTTTTTTTTCATTCAGTACATTATTGTAAGGTGAAATCAAAAAGTGAATCCATGGGAAGCATTTAACCACAGAAATAATATCAAAATTGCAGACTCGGTTTGATTGAGTCTGTAAATGAGGGATAATGAAAACGTGAAACATCCCTGACACCCCTAGCGCCGGCTTAAGCTCAATTCTCGACACTTTAAAGTGCTGGACTCGATAATCTTGAAGGAACAAAAATATAAAGATATTAAAATGAAATACGTAGCAACTTTTACGGCTTTCACACAGCAATTGACACTTGCTGTGTGAATGTACAAATATCTGGAAAATTTTGTTTCAAGTTACAATTTGATACAGATGTTATTGTCACACCGATGAGAAGTCTGAAATGGCATCATTTAGCAGTTTTACGACACGACTATTTGACGTCGAAAAACAAAAAGTGGTTAAAAAAGAAAACGAACTAAAAAGCTAAATACGTTTATATACATGTATATATTTATACTTATAGAATAACCGTTAATCACAATATTGTACTTTAATGTCTTTCTTGTCCTTCGGGATCATTGATGCAAACACTATAAAGTGTTGAGAATTGAGTACCGCTCAAGCCGGTGCTAGGGGGCGTGAGGGATGTTGCACTTATTCATTATCCTCATGTACAAACTCAATCAAACCGAGTCTGCAATTCTTATGTTATTTGTTGTGATTAATGCTTCCGAGGGATCACTTTGTTTCCAGAATTTTTTTTATATACGTTCTGAAAATAGAATTGATGTTAACAGAGATGTTGTAAATAAGTTGCAAAATATAGAACGTTAGTTGTCGTTGCCTTCAAACCATCCTACTACTGTTGGTTTGAATCCCGACAGGGACTTTGGATTTTGGTCATGTGTACAAGCCATCCAGCTAGTAAACGGATCGTCGATGCCTGAAATAATGTACGGAAAGGGGACCTGATGCAGCTGGAAAGACGCCATTTGACCAATACTGTGACGATGTGACGTATAACTCAATCAAATAACACAAACAAGCATTCATCAAAACGTTAATGTTTAAGAATATACATGTATTTTATGTTTATTAATCATATTATCATGGTTTTGAAATAAAGAAGTGTTATTGTTATGTATATAGGCTTTATTTTGAATGTGTTTAGTACCTTTTTCCTGAAAAGCTCAGTAGGTAGTGCACAGGAATGATAATCTCCATTTTGTGGATTCAATACCTAATCATGTCACTATCATTTTAAAAAAGTTTTGTTTATTTGATGTTTATATAAGTTTTCATGTACGTTCATCTTCTTTCAAGGAAGTTCTTTTCATGTTCATTCTGGAATATGTTTTCTATAAGTTGTTTAGTATTCTAGATTGTTCAATGATAGTATATATATATGATGAATGTTTGTACTTTCGATGTGTGTGCTAATTTGTGGTATTGTTTGATGTTGATTTTGTGCTATTTTACTTATGGTATCGTGAAGATACTAGTTTGGATTACGTAATTCTGTGTTGAAGTGTTTTGAACAGATTGTGAAATTCTGCTGTGGACATTGGACATTGATTACATTTGAGTTGTGGACATTGATTTTCAAACTGTGAATTAAACTTTAGGACATTTGTTAAATTTTAATCGTAAATAATTGCGAGTTAAACTTTACTTCATATTTTATAATACTGTAAATAACAGTTTTCCTTAATTAAAAATGGTAAAAATTTGTTGCTGCGTTATCTTCTCTGTTGCGTTTAGCTCGTAATATTATATAGCACAACAAGACGTAAGGAAGACAGGGCAACTATTTTTAGTAGAAAAAACGGCACTTAACAAACCCCCCTGTTGTTAAAGGGAAAAGACATTCTGGAAAAAAAGGCAAAGGAAAAAAAAAAAATTAAAATTAAAATTTTAAAATTGGGGTTAAAAACAGGTTACAGTTTTTTTTTTAAATCATTTTTTACGGGTTTTATCTCCCCCTTTTTTCCAAATTTTTTCTGGGTTTTGGGCCCTGGGGAACC
>NW_026857316.1:0-44255 GCF_026571515.1 Ruditapes philippinarum
TACTGAAAAAGTTTTATCTGTTATTGTACAAATGAATAAGGACGAAACACAGAAGCAAGGTTGTCATTCTCACAAATGATTGGTACTAAAATCAAACACTTTTCTGGAAATTTTTCAAATGCCGATTTCAAATAAAAAAATTAAGCCGTTATCACAAATACATTTGATTTAATAAGGTACATGGTTCGTTTACTTATCGCAACACTCATTATGGCCATATATTGCACAAATTCAGTGTAACTACTGCACAATTCCTGCATTACACGATATATATACACGGTGAATTTATGCGAGTAAACTTGAGAATATCAAATGGAAATGGCATACACCTGATTTGAAGGCAGGCACCAAAATGTGCCAAAGGTGCGTGTTGAGTAAACTATGCAGATGTCGAAAAGATATTGAAAATATGCTATTAATATTGAAAATAAAATATTTGAAGTAAAAACATTGTTTTTATATATATTATTTTTTTCATTGCATATACCTAGGGAGTAAAGAAACTCATCCTGCATGAAGGATATTGCCAATGCCGGCCGATCTTCTTTTATCCGGTGATAATCTAACATTTGCCAAAGTTTTGTTAAATTCTCCGGACTTCATCCACAAATGCTATACAGATACACACAGGCAGTCAGTGCTTGGCTTGGATAGTAAACACATGAACATGACCACTCCCACATTTTTGATAAAATTAATTTATCACAAATGTTGTTTTTGAACATTAATTTTCAGTACAGCAAAAAAAGTTACGCAAGTTGTTTTAATTTCTTAAATATATAACAAATTATATAAAAGTTATGGTATATATGGATGAAATTAAAACAACAACTTTCCTTTGTTTATCCAAGCCACGCACAACTGCCTGTGTAATTAAAGAAGTTGGCATAGTTTTGAGCATTTATTTCACCCTAATTGTTTGTTTAAAACATGCAGTATTTCATAATCCTCCACTATTTCAGGAAATTAATTTGGGCAGTTAAAGCTACATGCCTCCAATTATGAGTCAAAATATTTCAATAAAATCAAACTTGAGAAAATGTACTAAGATGTAAGAAAAAAGAAAAAAATTCAAGATTCAAGTAATATTTTACATATCATGTGCGAATAATGTTTTTTCAGTATTTTACAACTATATTTCTACTGCGTTACTAACGCAGTAAAGGGTATTTATGGATATTTTAACCACTTTTTAGTAATTAACCTGGTTTGTAAGTGCCATTGATAATGTTTAAATTGCTTCTTTTTGGTTTCTTCACAATATAACACATTCAAATATATTTTCAAAATTTTCATGAAAATTATCATGGATCTGGAGGCGTGCTGCTTTAAATACCATTTTAATAATTATCAATATGCACTTAATGGTCAATTTTGTTTGTTCATTTGTTTGGGTTTGACGGCACATTGACACATAACTGGCCATACGGCACCACACACGATGATAAAAGGTTGGTAAAAGCCTATAAAATGAGTTAGTTTAATCTTAGAATACAGGATATTTCTTTTAAGTTGTCAAAGGTTTGGAAGGCGCTCAGACAAAAAGTTCTGAAAGGGAATTTACTCTGTAATATCAATCATGAATCTTTGCAAGATCGTGGCATTCAAAGAGAAAATAGTTTGACAGTGAAATATTCATAACAACCTTTACAAAAAAAAATGTGTAACTTTCATGTGTTCTATCTGACATCTATGAAGAACCATTTGATCAAGAATGTTTACAAGAGCTAGAGATGGCGTC
Organism: Ruditapes philippinarum; assembly: GCF_026571515.1. Lineage (NCBI taxonomy): Eukaryota > Metazoa > Mollusca > Bivalvia > Venerida > Veneridae > Ruditapes > Ruditapes philippinarum. The sequence goes on from NW_026857316.1 coordinate 1,742, forward strand.
ACTTTAAGGCTTTTGATAATTTTCACTGTGAAATTATCAAATATAATTTTCACGGATAAATCAGTAATCCACTGAAAAGCATAAAATAAAAAAGGATAAAGTGTGGCTGTCAAAATGAACATAAAAGATTTTTGAACTCTTGTGATGCAAAATTCCGTATGTATCAAACTCAAACTGTTACAGTAAAAAATCCAAACGCAGTCACTGCATCTCGGTGCCCTGCAAGGTGAATTATAGTATATAAAAATAAACTTATAACAGGAAAATGCATACAGATATACAGTATGATTTAGATTGCAAAGATCAGAAAATACCACAGAGCTTGCAGCCCTTTGATTCAGTCTTGTGGTGTTTGATTCAGTCTTGTGGTGTTTGATTCAGTCTTGTGGTGTTACTGCAACCTGGGACATCTTGTGTCCCAGCTGCAACATACTGTAAATAAACATGTGCACAATAGAGAATGACAGTGATTTATATAAATCACTGCAAATAGATATATATTTAAATATGATACCATTATCAGATGCATTGTAAACCACGGGAGCTTCACAATAAGTTTCTATCAATAATTGAAAACACGGATTTATATTACAATATAAATCCCTGTTGAAAAATATAAGCAAATAATTAAAAAATATCAGCAAATATACCCCTCCATGCAATAAAAAATAATATAGAATTCGACGCTTCAATTTATTTCTTATTTATCTGCATATATATATATATATATATATACATGTATACCAATTATTGATAGAAATTATTATTATGACGAGCTCCTGTGTGTAAACAAAATTAATCATGTATAATATACATGTACAGAAGTCAGAAATAACTTCTTTTAATAAACTTCAGACGCACAGCTCATTTGTAAGTCAAACAAATTATGCAACCAATACAGAACTTTACCAACCTAAATCCACAATCCTTAGAATTTACTAATATATCAACAATTGAAAAACATTTATATGTCGGCCTTTTTCAATTCAGAACTGATTCATTGATAGCCAGGGGAAATCACCTATACTGATTTCAATCAACTGATTATTTCCCTTTGCTTAAACACTTAGTAATATGATAAATGAAAGAAAATCGTGATGCTGTTGGACCTGTATAATTCCGTGCGATGTCATATGATGAAGATTTTGTCATTTGTTCCATGATTGTGTTTGAATCACCGATCAAATATATCACGCCTTGAGAATAGGGTTTTTAGAAATTATCAAAAATCTCGCCTCCTTATGTGAAACATTTATACGAACCCTTGTCAGGAACAAACTTTGAGTTTATTATGTGAGCCCAGAGTATTTACTCCTTAAATAAAATTATAGTAGATACAGCTATATAATTCCTGACTAAATATAATGTAATGTGATGTGATGTGATGTGATGTGATGTAATACGAGTATGATATAATATAATGGTATCCATTGAACTTGGGGAAAAAAGAAAAATTTAAACTTTGATTTGAAAGTTGTACTACAGTTGAGTTCACACTAAAGGTTACACAAAGTGCACTAGGAGTGCACTAGATGTGCACTACTAGTGCACTACAAAGTGCACTAGTAGTGCACTACTAGTGCACTTCATAAGTGCACTTTGTAGTGCACCAGACCTATTATATGTATTAAGCAGTTACCTTTTATTTCACTGAAAAGCAATTTGACTTTTACAAAAAGATAGAAAATATAGATATCTGTTTAATAGTTTTTCAATAAAAATTTGAAATTGTGATTATTGGATTTTGTAAAATATGGCGTAAAATATTAGAACAATAAATTTCAAAGTCATTAATTTTACTGATTTTGTACTTTAAAATTTAATTGTTAGAATAAGTAATTTAAATATAAATAATTATAACTTTAATGTTGATAAGTGCATAAATAAACAAACTTAATTGATATTTAATATGATTCTATTTTATTATAATCTGGTAATGAAATATGAAACATTGAAATGCTAATCAAACAAAATTAAGTCAGTTCTTTTTTGGGGGGAGGGGGGAATTATACCGTAGTATTAGTTATTTTTGATCTTAACTTATGGTTGTTTTAGTTAAAGGTAATGATTTTAAGCATTAATAGCCTTTAAAACATTAAAGAATTAATATATTTATAATTGGCCTAAATTTTGTCAATTTTATTTCATTTATGATCTCTCTTACCTTCTCAAACTAAGATTTACCTAAGATTAATATAAATGATATATATTATTCTGAAAATAAATATTTATATATAATGGTGGTATGTATTGATATGTGTGGATTAAGTATTGATATGTACTGTGGGATACTAGTATACTTAAACTGACATGGATATTAACAAAAATATTAGAAAATTCTGTCAATTCCATTTTTTGAGACGACACCAATCTTTTTTTCCTTTTTTTTTCATGCATTGTAACATTATTATGCAATATGATTAATTTTATGAGTTTATTATAAATTGCAAAAATATTCATTTTTCTTTTTGTACTATTTGTAATGAAATTTATTTGCACCAACATCCAGAGAATACAGAATTTACATTGCCTAATCTGGCTTATGTTATTTACCCTGAGGGGCTCTCTTATCAGCAGGGTACTATATCAAAACACCTATACACAGCATGACTTTTGACACTTAAATCTCCTGTAACTGTTTTCTGCTCATGTATGATGTTAAATTAAAAAAAAAAAAAAAAAAAACAGAAAAAAAACAGATCTGCATTAAAGTGAAAAGGAAGTTGCAAAAGTTTTATAATCATGTATTTAAATAATATTTTCTTTAAATATATATTATCTTCTAAATGCGTAAAAACTGACAAGGCAAATTTGTCAATTCTATAATAGAAAAAAATAACAATTCCCAGTTCAAAAAAACTAAAGATGCTGCAAATTTTAATGCAGAATTGCAAGAATTGTAAAAAATATTGATACAAAGTCTTTGAGAATAGTTAACACTGATATTGGTTTTAAACCAGTTTTTTATAATAAGATTAGAAAATTCCACTTCAAAGACAATAAATGACAATAATATCTAACGTGCGTTTATGACATTAAGATTATTTTTTACATTTGATTATACAAAAAGTATAGTCATTTATCGATGACTTACATGTATTTTGGGGGAAAAAGGGAAATTTTCAATAAATATTGCATACATTTGCATTTTTGTTATTTACCCTGAGGCCCCTTATCAGCAGGAGACCAGTGTAATGAAAACAGTCGCTCTCAAAAAAATACCAATACACAGCATGACTCGAGACTTTCCTCTTGTATAAAAACGTTTCCTTTATACATTACATTTTTAATGTAGAAATCTTGAATAAAGTTATCAATTTTATTTATTTTATGGAAAAAATTTAATTATGTATATCTTTAAAAAGTATGCAAGCATTTTATGGTTGAAAAACATAATATCACAGTGTATAAAATGTTTTAAAATTAATCAATTAATATTCTCTTTCAATCTTGAACATGAGGAATTGCCTCTTAAGTTATATATTATCACGGATTTATATTGATAGTATATAGTAATATAAATCCGTGATATTATTATGCAGAATGGCAAGAAATGTGGATAAATGGATACATATAGAAAATTCCGCTTTAGAGACAATAATATCAGAGACATAGATAACATCTATCTATGTCTCTGATAATATATCTATTATGCATTTATGCCTTTATGTTTTTTTTGTATATTTGATTATACAAAAATTATGGTCATTTACTGAGTGCCAACGCCTGATGAATCCCAGGCTTATGTCTAACATGCATTTTGAGAAAACCAGGGAATTTCAATGCATTCTTATAAATCTGCAAAATTGACTGTTCTTTGTTATTTACCCTGAGGCCCTCTTATCAGCAGGAGAGTGGTATATTGAAAACAGTCCCTCTCAGAAAATACCAATACACAGCATGACTTGAGATTTTCCTCTTCAATAAAAGTATTCCCTTTATACATTAAATTTTTTATATTAAAATAATGAATAAAGATATCAAATTTTATTTATTTTATGGATAATATTTAAATTATTTGCATAAACATATGCAAGCATTACACAGTTGAATACTAAATTATCACAGTATATTGATTGTTTTAAAATCAATGTATTAATATTCTTTTTCAATATTGAACATGATGAATTGTCTCTAAGTTATATATTATAGAAATAATATTTTAGCTTAAATATAACCTTTCCTTGATTTGTTTGAGCTTATGAAAAAAGTTTATGATATAACAAACTAAATTAATCGGGCTAGAATTATCACATTGATTTATACCATTTGTACACTAGAAAAATTGAAATATATGGCCATTTAAAAAAGCTTTAAAAACACTTATTTAATTATCTATTATGGAGCATATTTAAATTTAACCTTATTAATTCTATAAATTTGATTTTAAGGGGTATTATTTTTCACTTACAGTTAAATACTGGTTAATAAAAATATGATTACAATAAATGAAAAAAAACATTTTAATTTTAAGCTTCAACATGATAATCACCTAAAATGTTAAAACTGCTGATTTTAAAATTTACTTATTTATATTCATGAATAGGCCATATATATATTTTCCCAATTTTTTTTTTTCATACAGCAGCGTAACAATGGTATACAATTATCCAATAAACCATTTAGGTGTCACCTTCCCTGGCCAGCCTGGTCATATGGTCTAGTGCACTAGAAGTGCACTTCTAGTGCACTTCTAGTTCAGCTCTAGTGCACTAGAAGTGCACAAGGGTGGGAAGTTTAGTGTGAACTCAACTGTAGACATTTTGAAGATTTTGTTTTAAGAAGGCTGAGCTACATACGTCCTACATCATCAAAAGAACTGTAAGAGATTAAAACAACTTTTTAAACCTTCTTAATCACAAGAGGTGAGATGAGCCGTGTCATGACAAAACCAACGTAATGCGTTTGCGACCAGCATGGATCCAGACAAGCCTGCGCATCCGCGCAGTCTGATCAGGATCCATGCTGTTCGCTATCAGTTTCTCTACTTGTAATAGGGTTTGTAAGCGAACAGCATGGATCCTGATCAGACTGCGCGGATGCGCAGGCTGGTCTGGATCCATGCTGGTCGCAAATCCATTATGTTGGTTTTGTCATGACGCGGCTCATATATATTAAATTCAATAATAAAGCTTAAAAAACGTTCTTGGGATAGGAATGTGGCTCAGACGCTGATGTTTAAATAGCCGCAATTTTTCCTGTTTTTTTTTTGCGACGGACGCGCCCTCAGGCGCGTTCAGAGCTAAGTCATCTACACATGGGATTTCGTCGGCTACAATCGCGCAAAGTGTCCTAAACCGATTAACAGCCCAAGAAATAGTACATGAATTTGATCCTTCAAAACTCCCATACTTTGTCGGGATATCTTAAAATCTTCCATATTTAGCCTTTTCAATTTCAAATTAAGTTATCCAAGTTAAAATATGAACGTATATTATTGATAAAAACGTTGTAGTCCCGTAGTATTATTGCGCAATATGCAAATTACTGCCGAAACGATTTACCGCTGTCGAAAAAGTAGGACAGCAAATTATACTACAATAAAGGTGTAAGCTCTGAGTTCCAAGACATTATTAGTAGGAAATAAATATTTCTACTTTATACAAAACATTACTATTAATTTAACAAATCAAAAGTCTTTCGTGACTCTAGGATAACTCGCGCATTAATAAAAGAAGAACTATTTTCGTGACTCATACCGCGGGTTTAGCTGAATATTCAGCAGTTATTAATAAATTAGATACAGTACAATGGTTAGTATAAATATCTATTTTTGAAAATGCATGTAAGAAGAGAGTTTTTCAACACTTTACCACCATGTAGTCTTTCATGGTCAGGAAGTTATAATATCAGTTCTACTTCCGATTCTTGAGGTTTGTTTACATATTTTTCTAGGTCACGTTATTCTAAAAATAGACAGGCGATTAGGAGTACACATTATACATGTAATAAACCAGCGGATTACATGCAATACTTTAAGAAATTCTATACAATTGTAAGAAGCAAACAAGTTGAAAATGGAATTTAGTGTGAAATTGAAAAGGACAACTAAACACTGTAGTGCTTAAGTGACATTTAAATTAAAATAAAAACGATGTGCTCTGGCCTCTACATCTTTACCTTGTAAATAAAAAAAAATCTAAAAAATACACTTTTAATTGTTGATGATTTTAACTCAAACTTTTTAATGAGACATATCCAAGAGAAATAAAAAAGTACAAATGACTTATATTTTATTGTCTATATGCCCACTATGATATAACACGAAGCAATTCTAAATAGCATTCTCAAATGTATAATGTATTATGCTTGAAGTTTATTTGCATGGTTTTATTTTAGAAATATTTCGTTGACAGTATTTTTTTGCTATTTACATATCATTTCTTGGAATAAATCGATAAGGACACTGATTTACAAGTTTGACCAGAGTTTTTAGGCATAAATTTCATTCTGTATTTAAGTGCTTGAAAGTAGAAAATCTGAATTATATCAGTTTGGGACACAAAATATATTGCTCTACAAATCTCGAACTTGTATGGAACAAATTTTCTCTGTTATATATTTTGTGTTTTGTTTTTTTCTAAAAAAAGCCTTAATATCTCTCCGGTTGCATGTCCGTCGCATTCAGTGCTGCAGCACTTTGATTTTAAATACCAATACTAATTTAGCATAATACAAAAATTAATTATGACAATATAGGCTTTTCCCTGGCAAAACACAACGTTCACGATGTGTCCTTTTTTAGTAAGCGAAATGATTGGGTTTTTTTTGGGTTTTTTATGATGTCGACAAAACATGTAAATGTCGACAAAACATGTAAGGGACGAAAAAGAAATGGACAAAAAGTTACAATGTCTGAAAATTCAAAAGGAGGAAAAAGTTTTCCGCTTCAATTTTAATAATATTTTATAATATTATTGTACGTCATAATTGTACACGCTATATAAACAGAAATTCAACATCATTATTTATCTATCAAAATTATAATGGACACAAACAAGACGCACTCAACTTATCTATAAGGGTAAGAAGCAAAATACGTACTGTAAAAAGGTAAAACGGGTTACTCAGAGTTATGGAACGTCACATGTGCCTGTCATGTTAGAAAATCACAGAGAACAAATGTGTGAAGTTTCGACCCAGTCTGTTAAGTAGTTTTGGAGATACCAAAATGCGTTTTGGAGATACCAACATGTACCCCCAAAAATGTGTGACTTTTGCAGAGAAACACATTGACATGGCGATTGACGCTACATGCCAAACATTCCATGGACATTATAATTTCTGAGCAGAAGATTCTTTTAGGATTTTATTTTCAAAGTCTTAATTTTTTTTAACTTGTGTAAAATATATTTAGTCATTTAGACATGTTCGTGAAGTTAGCCAGACAGCCGGAACAGCCGGAGCAGCCGGAACTCATTTTCGTCTACTCCGGCTGTTCCGGCTACTCCGGCTAGCCGGAATCCGGTTCCGGCTATACAGGCTGGCCAGAGATGATACGGTAAAACCTGTGCAAAAGACCATTGGCTAATTCCATAATGTAATGTCAAATTACTTATCACAACGATCTCCGGCTATTACGGCTAGCCAGAAAAACAGAAATCAAGGCTACATAAGATGAAAAAAAAATCCGACAGCAGATTGAAGAATATATGTGTCGTGCATTGTGTGTCCGGGTGTCCGCGGGTATAGGTGTGTCCGTCGGGAATACTCTGGTATTTTGCCGACGTTGAGCCGAAAATCGTTCTATACAGCTCATATCTGGCCAATTCCGGCTGGCCCCTGTGGGGACCAGACTCAATTACGCAGAACCGCACATGGTGGGATGGTTAGGGGGTCTGACCGGGTGTCCGCGGGTATAGGTGTGTCCGTCGGGAATACGGTCTTGTGGTGTTACTGCAACCTGGGACATCTTGTGTCCCAGCTGCAACATACTGTAAATAAACATGTGCACAATAGAGAATGACAGTGATTTATATAAATCACTGCAAATAGATATATATTTAAATATGATACCATTATCAGATGCATTGTAAACCACGGGAGCTTCACAATAAGTTTCTATCAATAATTGAAAACACGGATTTATATTACAATATAAATCCCTGTTGAAAAATATAAGCAAATAATTAAAAAATATCAGCAAATATACCCCTCCATGCAATAAAAATTAATATAGAATTCGACGCTTCAATTTATTTCTTATTTATCTGCATATATATATATATATATATATATATATATATATATATATATATATATATATACATGTATACCAATTATTTATAGAAATTATTATTATGACGAGCTCCTGTGTGTAAACAAAATTAATCATGTATAATATACATGTACAGAAGTCAGAAATAACTTCTTTTAATAAACTTCAGACGCACAGCTCATTTGTAAGTCAAACAAATTATGCAACCAATACAGAACTTTACCAACCTAAATCCACAATCCTTAGAATTTACTAATATATCAACAATTGAAAAACATTTATATGTCGGCCTTTTTCAATTCAGAACTGATTCATTGATAGCCAGGGGAAATCACCTATACTGATTTCAATCAATAAAATACAACTGATTATTTCCCTTTGCTTAAACACTTAGTAATATGATAAATGAAAGAAAATCGTGATGCTGTTGGACCTGTATAATTCCGTGCGATGTCATATGATGAAGATTTTGTCATTTGTTCCATGATTGTGTTTGAATCACCGATCAAATATATCACGCCTTGAGAATAGGGTTTTTAGAAATTATCAAAAATCTCGCCTCCTTATGTGAAACATTTATACGAACCCTTGTCAGGAACAAACTTTGAGTTTATTATGTGAGCCCAGAGTATTTACTCCTTAAATAAAATTATAGTAGATACAGCTATATAATTCCTGACTCAATATAATGTAATGTGATGTGATGTGATGTGATGTAATACGAGTATGATATAATATAATGGTATCCATTGAACTTGGGGAAAAAAGAAAAATTTAAACTTTGATTTGAACGTTGTACTAGACATTTTGAAGATTTTGTTTTAAGAAGGCTGAGCTACATACGTCCTACATCATCAAAAGAACTGTAAGAGATTAAAACAACTTTTTAAACCTTCTTAATCACAAGAGGTGAGATGAGCCGTGTCATGACAAAACCAACGTAATGCGTTTGCGACCAGCATGGATCCAGACAAGCCTGCGCATCCGCGCAGTCTGATCAGGATCCATGCTGTTCGCTATCAGTTTCTCTACTTGTAATAGGGTTTGTAAGCGAACAGCATGGATCCTGATCAGACTGCGCGGATGCGCAGGCTGGTCTGGATCCATGCTGGTCGCAAATCCATTATGTTGGTTTTGTCATGACGCGGCTCATATATATTAAATTCAATAATAAAGCTTAAAAAACGTTCTTGGGATAGGAATGTGGCTCAGACGCTGATGTTTAAATAGCCGCAATTTTTCCTGTTTTTTTTTTGCGACGGACGCGCCCTCAGGCGCGTTCAGAGCTAAGTCATCTACACATGGGATTTCGTCGGCTACAATCGCGCAAAGTGTCCTAAACCGATTAACAGCCCAAGAAATAGTACATGAATTTGATCCTTCAAAACTCCCATACTTTGTCGGGATATCTTAAAATCTTCCATATTTAGCCTTTTCAATTTCAAATTAAGTTATCCAAGTTAAAATATGAACGTATATTATTGATAAAAACGTTGTAGTCCCGTAGTATTATTGCGCAATATGCAAATTACTGCCGAAACGATTTACCGCTGTCGAAAAAGTAGGACAGCAAATTATACTACAATAAAGGTGTAAGCTCTGAGTTCCAAGACATTATTAGTAGGAAATAAATATTTCTACTTTATACAAAACATTACTATTAATTTAACAAATCAAAAGTTTTTCGTGACTCTAGGATAACTCGCGCATTAATAAAAGAAGAACTATTTTCGTGACTCATACCGCGGGTTTAGCTGAATATTCAGCAGTTATTAATAAATTAGATACAGTACAATGGTTAGTATAAATATCTATTTTTGAAAATGCATGTAAGAAGAGAGTTTTTCAACACTTTACCACCATGTAGTCTTTCATGGTCAGGAAGTTATAATATCAGTTCTACTTCCGATTCTTGAGGTTTGTTTACATATTTTTCTAGGTCACGTTATTCTAAAAATAGACAGGCGATTAGGGAGTACACATTATACATGTAATAAACCAGCGGATTACATGCAATACTTTAAGAAATTCTATACAATTGTAAGAAGCAAACAAGTTGAAAATGGAATTTAGTGTGAAATTGAAAAGGACAACTAAACACTGTAGTGCTTAAGTGACATTTAAATTAAAATAAAAACGATGTGCTCTGGCCTCTACATCTTTACCTTGTAAATAAAAAAAAATCTAAAAAATACACTTTTAATTGTTGATGATTTTAACTCAAACTTTTTTAATGAGACATATCCAAGAGAAATAAAAAGTACAAATGACTTATATTTTATTGTCTATATGCCCACTATGATATAACACGAAGCAATTCTAAATAGCATTCTCAAATGTATAATGTATTATGCTTGAAGTTTATTTGCATGGTTTTATTTTAGAAATATTTCGTTGACAGTATTTTTTTGCTATTTACATATCATTTCTTGGAATAAATCGATAAGGACACTGATTTATAAGTTTGACCAGAGTTTTTAGGCATAAATTTCATTCTGTATTTAAGTGCTTGAAAGTAGAAAGTCTGAATTATATCAGTTTGGGACACAAAATATATTGCTCTACAAATCTCGAACTTGTATGGAACAACTTTTCTCTGTTATATATTTTGTGTTTTGTTTTGTTTTTTTTCTAAAAAAAAGCCTTAATGTCTCTCCGGTTGCATGTCCGTCGCATTCAGTGCTGCAGCACTTTGATTTTAAATACCAATACTAATTTAGCATAATACAAAAATTAATTATGACAATATAGGCTTTTCCCTGGCAAAACACAACGTTCACGATGTGTCCTTTTTTAGTAAGCGAAATGATTGGGTTTTTTTTGGGTTTTTTATGATGTCGACAAAACATGTAAATGTCGACAAAACATGTAAGGGACGAAAAAGAAATGGACAAAAAGTTACAATGTCTGAAAATTCAAAAGGAGGAAAAAGTTTTCCGCTTCAATTTTAATAATATTTTATAATATTATTGTACGTCATAATTGTACACGCTATATAAACAGAAATTCAACATCATTATTTATCTATCAAAATTATAATGGACACAAACAAGACGCACTCAACTTACATGTATCTATAAGGGTAAGAAGCAAAATACGTACTGTAAAAAGGTAAAACGGGTTACTCAGAGTTATGGAACGTCACATGTGCCTGTCATGTTAGAAAATCACAGAGAACAAATGTGTGAAGTTTCGACCCAGTCTGTTAAGTAGTTTTGGAGATACCAAAATGCGTTTTGGAGATACCAACATGTACCCCCAAAAATGTGTGACTTTTGCAGAGAAACACATTGACATGGCGATTGACGCTACATGCCAAACATTCCATGGACATTATAATTTCTGAGCAGAAGATTCTTTTAGGATTTTATTTTCAAAGTCTTAATTTTTTTTTAACTTGTGTAAAATATATTTAGTCATTTAGACATGTTCGTGAAGTTAGCCAGACAGCCGGAACAGCCGGAGCAGCCGGAACTCATTTTCGTCTACTCCGGCTACTCCGGCTAGCCGGAATCCGGTTCCGGCTATACAGGCTGGCCAGAGATGATACGGTAAAACATGTGCAAAAGACCATTGACTCATTCCATAATGTAATGTCAAATTGCTTATCACAACGATCTCCGGCTATTACGGCTAGCCAGAAAATCAAGAAATCAAGGCTACATATAAAGATGAAAAAAATCCGACAGCAGATTGAAGAATATATGTGTCGTGCATTGTGTGTCCGGGTGTCCACAGGTATAGGTGTGTCAGTCGGGAATACTCTGGTATTTTGCCGACGTTGAGCCGAAAATCGTTCTATACAGCTCATATCTGGCCAATTCCGGCTGGCCCCTGTGGGGACCAGACTCAATTACGCAGAACCGCATATGGTGGGATGGTTAGGGGGTCTGACCGGGTGTCCGCGGGTATAGGTGTGTCCGTCGGGAATACTCTGGTATTTTGCCGACGTTGAGCCGAAAATCGTTCTATACAGCTCATATCTGGCCAATTCCGGCTGGCCCCTGTGGGGACCAGACTCAATTACGCAGAACCGCATATGGTGGGATGGTTAGGGGGTCTGACCGGGTGTCCGCGGGTATATGTGTGTCAGCTGGGAATACTCTGGTATTTAGCCGACGTTGAACCGAAAATCGTTCTATACAGCTCATATCTGGCCAATTCCGGCTGGCCGGACCAGACTCAATTACGCAGAACCGCACATGCTGGGATGGTGTCCGGGTGTCCGCAAAATACCAGAGTATTCCGGACGGACACACCTATACCCGCGGACACCCGGTCAGACCCCCTAACCATCCCACCATGTGCGGTTCTGCGTAATTGAGTCTGGTCCCCACAGGGGCCAGCCGGAATTGGCCCGATATGAGCTGTCTAGAACCATTTTCGGCTCAACGTCGGCAAAATACCCGACGTATTCCCGACGGACACACCTATACCCGCAGACACCCGGTCAGACTCCTAACCATCCCACCATGTGCGGTTCTGCGTAATTGAGTCTGGTCCCCACAGGGGCCAGCCGGAATTGGCCCGATATGAGCTGTCTAGAACGATTTTCGGCTCAACGTCGGCAAAATACCAGAGTATTCCCGACGGACACACCTATACCCGCGGACACCCCGTCAGACCCCCTAACCATCCCACCATGTGCGGTTCTGCGTAATTGAGTCTGGTCCCCACAGGGGCCAGCCGGAATTGGCCCGATATGAGCTGTCTAGAACGATTTTCGGCTCAACGTCGGCAAAATACCAGAGTATTCCCGACGGACACACCTATACCCGCGGACACCCGGTCAGACCCCTAACCATCCCACCATGTGCGGTTCTGCGTAATTGAGTCTGGTCCCCTGACAGGGGCCAGCCGGAATTGGCCCGATATGAGCTGTCTAAAACGATTTTCGGCTCAACGTCGGCAAAATACCAGAGTATTCCCGACGGACACACCTATACCCGCGGACACCCGGTCAGACCCCCTAACCATCCCACCATGTGCGGTTCTGCGTAATTGAGTCTGGTCCCCTGACAGGGGCCAGCCGAAATTGGCCCGATATGAGCTGTCTAAAACGATTTTCGGCTCAACGTCGGCAAAATACCAGAGTATTCCCGACGGACACACCTATACCCGCGGACACCCGGTCAGACCCCCTAACCATCCCACCATGTGCGGTTCTGCGTAATTGAGTCTGGTCCCCACAGGGGCCAGCCGGAATTGGCCCGATATGAGCTGTCTAGAACGATTTTCGGCTCAACGTCGGCAAAATACCAGAGTATTCCCGACGGACACACCTACACCCGCGGACACCCGGACACACAATGCACGACACATATATTCTTCAATTTGCTGTCGGATTTTTTTTTTCATCTTAATATATGTAGCCTTGATTTCTGTTTTTCTGGCGGAGATCGTTGTGATAAGCAATTTGACATTACATTATGGAATTGGTCAATGGTCTTTTGCACAGGTTTTACCTATCATCTCTGGCCAGCCTGTATAGCCGGACCCGGATTCCGGCTAGCCGGAGTAGCCAGAACAGCTGGAGGAGACGAAAATGAGTTCCGGCTGCTCCGGCTGTCCGGATAACTTCACGAACATCATTTAGACGTAAACTGTCGCGTCAAGCCATTTAGAAAAGTTTAAAAGTGAAATAAAGAAGACGTATACATGTATAAGATTTTATATACATGTTTATATAAAATAACAATGGGAAATTAAAAGTAGTTGGTCAAAAGTAAAAGCAATCTAGCAATTTGTTATTGTGAGATATGCTCGATTTAGCTAAGGATTCATCTATAGCTCAGCATGTGGGCATGTCGGGAGGCTCACCAAAATGGGGTAAGATAACTTTTTTTGAGGAAAGCAACTTTATCATTGGTGACTTTGTACATCATGTAGAGCCCATAGTCAATACAATGAAGCTCTAGTCGACACCACTTAAGTGACTCTGGCATCTGAATAACTCTGGAAGTGCATCCAAAGATAGATTTGATAGAACACGCAGATCTTCTTTAATAATTATGATAGTAATAACAAAAAACTCTTAATTCAACAAAGACAAATAGATCAAAGCATCAAAGATAACACATATAATGCAAAATCTTATTTTCAAGAAGGCTTTCAATAAACAAAGAAAAATAGGCATACCATTAATATACAAGTAATTATAAAGATTATAATATTCAGAACAATCTTATGCAACAAGAAAACAGACACAATATTATAATTATATAGTACAAGTGTCATTTGGACAGGTATATAATATCTGACCATTTCTAGATTGACTATTTAAGGGGTGCAAGGCTTCAAAATGTGTAAGCATGTTGTTGTTGTGTTGTTTTTTTTTTAACAAGGATCTTATACAAGTGTATATCCAGTGTTGGGGTTATCTATGTGTTGGACCAGTACTGTATGCTATGGCCTTACTATACAGGAGGTTCTGAGTTTACCTTTATATAAAGGCGTAAGAAGCTATTTTGGGGGAATATAATGTCTATCCACGAAATGGCTACTTAAACTTATCATTATCAGATTAATAAATATCCGTGAGCATATCTGTATGTTAACAAGCAAATTCGTTGAATTTATATCTCACGCAGAATACTGGGTTATTACTAACACAACAACTGGAGACATAAGGCTTTATTTATATATTTATCATGGCATAAACAGTAAAAACAAGGCAACGATATGCACATCTCCTCTAAATATTGATGGTTCCCTAAAGTATCGTTGAATTCCAGCCAGTATATATATAGTTGCAGAGAAATAGCGCGGAAACGAAATTTGGACTATATGCATACTGCATAACTGATCAAGGACCATAACTCTGTCTTAATGGATCTAACTGGAACAAGGCGGCGATTTGTGCATCTTGTCTTGGTATTGATTGTTTCCAGACAGCTTTCTTGGATCTCCTCTTGGCATTGATGGTTCCCATAAATTTTCATTACAGTACATTTCAGCCAGAAATAACGCGGAAACGAAATTCGGACGGACGGACGGACGGATGGATGGATGGATAGATGGACGGACGGACGGACGGACGAACGAACGAACGAACGAACAGACACTACCTAAACAATATCACCCGTCCGATTTCATCGGCGGGGAAAAAAAAACAACAAAGCTCAAAGAGGTAAAAGATTTAGTGGTGTTGACCTTTTACCTGGTGATGATGACAACGATTGTAGCCAGTATTCGTTTGTAAATTTTAACTGGGTCACCTGTCATGGCGGAGAAACAATTTATTGTTGTTTTAATTCTAGGTTTTCTGACAATTTCTCTTAAATACGGTAAGTAGTATACACAAATATGTACGATCAATATGAATAATGATCATGAAGTTAGTTTACAGGAAAAAATCTGCGTTTTAGAGTGATCGATTTTGTGAAAACTGTATTTAAACGCATGAACTAGATTTCATTTGATTTTGTTTTGTTTAGCAGACAAACTGGCACCAAATAAAATACCAGTTTAAAATGAAGATGATATGCGTTTATCCCGTTGTTTCCGCTGTTAATTCTCAAAGTTGATTGATTTTAAATCAAATTTAATTTTTGTTACTCATTTTTGACAGCATTTTGTGCACTATGCAGCCAGATATGCGATCATGAATTTATGATCTTTTATCAGATGAAGTCACAGACACTTGGAGCTCAAACCCCTTTAAAATCCAAATAAAATGAATTTTTGTCAATCCCAGCACATGTACTGATCAAATATTAAAAAAGAACTTAATATAAGCAGTTTTGAAAAAATTTCATATAATTATCAACGTCTAAAATAATACACAAGATAAAAATGATCGCCAGAAAAAATCTGCACACCTGCCGTCAAAATCACCATGTATTTTATTTCATTTCTAATATTTTCACATACTCCTTTTGTCCATGGACACAGAAGATACATGAATAATACAGAGATGTATTATTCTCCACGATGATGGTCAATTTTAAACTTCAAATTCAATATAACCAACGCAACAGGCGAAATAAACATCAAGATTATCGCTGTTTTACTCCATTAACAAAATCTTTCTACAATTTGAAACTTGCTCTCCAGGGTTGCCGTATGGAATTGTGCCGCACTTTGAAGATGGGAACCAACAAATAACCAAAGGGCTCCGACTATAGCCGTCTGGTTCTCATCTTTAAAGGGCCGGGCATACGGCAAAGCTGGGGAGCCAGTCAGGCTTCGCGAAACTGCTGAAAAATTTGCCTGACATTCGGTCAGACAAACTTTCAATTCTTGTCTGACCGAAAGAACTTTTGTCTGACCGAATTTTTTCCCCCAAATATATGTATATGGTAATACCTTGGTGTTTTTTTTAAAGACATAACAACTTTTAAAGATTTGCAACACAATTTTATTCCCTTAAATAAAACATTAGTTTATCCAGATTGATGGACTCACAGGCGCTAGTCACATATATTCAAATATTTTACATAACCAGTCTATATATGTATATAAAGATATATAGTATATAGCCCATTTAAAATGTTTCAAGCACCTGTGGATGGACTCTGTTTGGAAATCAAAACATTCAAGATCAAAGCGGCCATTTTTCCATTTACCCACAAATTTTCTCGGCGGGCGCCTGGACTCGTATTCCTTTTGTTTCGCTTTTTTTTCTTCATTAGATAGTTTACGATTTTTGCCGGGCGTAGCGCCAGCGTAATAATGTAGTAACACCGACATTTTGGTTATTGACAGTCGTATGTATCGGACACTTATAATGAAACGGCGAATCAAAACTCATTTTACATTTTTTTATTCAAGGGAGAAAACTCGGTCTTGATCGGTCTTGGATATATCCCAGTATTCGTACCGGACATAAGGTCCGGAAGTCCGAAAAAAAAATATCGGACCGGCCTGATTTTTGCCGGACATGTCCGACGGTCCGGCAACTTTCGCGAAGCCTGGCCAGTTAACATTTTATTTGGATTTTAAAGGTGTTTTGAGCTCCAAATCCCAAGTGTCTGTAGATGAATTATGATCCATTTATGCAAATTATTCTCATAGCCAAATTTTTTGATAGTTTTTAACTGAACTTTTCTTCCAAATGACACTAGTAAAAATTATTCTGTATATTTATAAAAAAAAATATGGCCAAGAACTAAGCCAACCAATGCTACTGATTGGTAATACAATAAGTCAAGATTGACATAAATAACATAGCCAGACAACAAGCTCAAATTGATAAAACTTCAAAGAAAAACGTTAAAAAAGACTGTCAATAAACAAGGCTTCAATTAATTTCAAAATTTGGAAGTTAGAGACTGCAAAATCTCACATTTTATAGCTAAAGAAGGAGAAGTATTAGATTTTGGAAGTCACAAGCCAAATCAAGGAGAAAATGACTCCCAGTTCATTTCCTACTTTTAGTGATTCACACCTAGACATTATTTAATGTACAATTGTTATCTTTTTTTTCAACCTCAAATAGCAAAAAACATGATTAAAGTTAATAGTACCGGGACTACCCCTAGGAAGCACATATCCAAGACAATCTTTACTGTGTAGATCCATCCCTTGTACAAATCAATACAGGTTTTTTGTTATCTCAGTCAAACTGACCTTTTCTACTTTAATGCACAAAACATACTTGTTTTAACGACAGCTATTTTCAGACATGCCTGCTTAATGTAATGGTTAATTGATTTTATAGCAGTGTTATTCACATGTAGAAGACATACATTCATTCAAGTGCAGGTTGGATGGGTCAGATGTTAACCATATTTTGGGCCATTATTTTAGAACATGTACTTCCTTATTCAGGGCTTCCATTAAGTTTCAAAATTTGGAAGTCAGAGACGGCAAAAGCTCTGGTTTTGGAAGTCAGACTCACATTTAGGGTTGAGAAGGAAAAGTATTAGATTTTTGGAAGTGACAAGCCAAATCAAGGAGTAAATGACACTCAAACTTCCACTAACGGAAGCCCTGCTTATTAATGTCATGGTAATTCATGGTGTCAAACCGTTGTTTTTTAGCTCGACTTTTTTCTTCTTTTTTTAGCTCACCTGTCACAAAGTGACAGGGTGAGCTTTTGTGATCGCTTTTCGTCCGGCGTCCGTCCGTCGTCCGTCCGTCCGTCCGTCCGTCCGTAAACTTTTACTTTAAATGACATCTCCTCATAAACCACTAAGCCAATTTCATCCAAACTTCACAGGAATGTTCCTTTGGTGGTCACCTTTAAAAATTGTTCAAAGAATTTAATTCCATGCAGAACTCTGGTTGCCATGGCAACCGAAAGAAAAAACTTTAAATATCTTCTTTTAAAAAACCATAAGAGCTAGAGCTTAGATATTTGGCATGAAACATCTTCTAGTGAGTGTCTACCAAGTTTGTTCAAATAAAAGCCCTGGGGTCAAAATTGGCCCCGCCCCGGGGGGTCATTGATTTTCCCTATATACATATAGTAAAAACTTAAAAAATCTTCTTTTAAAGAACCAAAAGAGCTAGAGCTAAGATATTTAGCATGAAACATGTTCTAATGGGTGTCTACCAAGTTTGTTCAAATAAAAGCCCTGGGGTCAAAATTGGCCCCGCCCCGGGGGGTCATTGATTTTCCCTATATGCATATAGTAAAAACTTAAAAAATCTACTTTTAAAGAACTCAAAGAGCTATGGCTAAGATATTTAGCATCAAACATGTTCTAATAGGTGTCTACCAAGTTTGTTTAAATAAAAGCCCTGGGGTCAAAATTGGCCCCGCCCCAGGGGGGTCATTGATTTTCCCTATATGCATATAGTAAAAACTTAAAAAATCTTCTTTTAAAGAACCAAAAGAGTTAAAGCTAAGATATTTAGCATGAAACATGTTCTAATAAGTGTCTACCAAGTTTGTTCAAATAAAAGCCCTTGGGTCAAAATTGGCCCCGCCCCGGGGGGGTCATTGATTTTCCCTATATACATATAGTAAAAACTTAAAAAATTCTTCTTTTAAAAAACCATAAGAGCTAGAGCTTAGATATTTGGCATGAAACATCTTCTAGTGAGTGTCTACCAAGTTTGTTCATAAAAAAGCCCTGGGGTCAAAATTGGCCCCGCCCCGGGGGGTCATTGATTTTCCCTATATACATATAGTAAAAACTTAAAAAATCTTCTTTTAAAGAACCAAAAGAGCTAGAGCTAAGATATTTAGCATGAAACATGTTCTAATGGGTGTCTACCAAGTTTCTTCAAATAAAAGCCCTGAGGTCAAAATTGGCCCCGCCCCGGGGGGTCATTGATTTTCCTATATACATATAGTAAAAACTTAAAAAATCTTCTTTAAAAAACCATAAGAGCTAGAGCTTAGATATTTGGCATGAAACATCTTCTAGTGAGTGTCTACCAAGTTTGTTCAAATAAAAGCCCTGGGGTCAAAATTGGCCCGGCCCCGGGGGGTCATTGATTTTCCCTATATACATATAGTAAAAACTTAAAAAATCTTCTTTTAAAGAACCAAAAGAGCTAGAGCTAAGATATTTAGCATGAAACATGTTCTAATGGGTAACTACCAAGTTTCTTCAAATAAAAGCCGTGGGGTCAAAATTGGCCCTGCCCCGGGGGGTCATTGATTTTCCCAATATGCATATAGTAAAAACTTAAAAATCTTCTTTTAAAGAACCAAAAGAGCTAGAGCTAAGATTTTTAGCATGAAACATGTTCTAATAAGTGTCTACCAAGTTTCTTCAAATAAAAGCCCTGGGGTCAAAATTGGCCCCGCCCCGGGGGTCATTGATTTTTCCAATATGCATATAGTAAAAACTTAAGAAATCTTCTTTTAAAGAACTCAAAGAGCTATGGCTTAGATATTGAGCATCAAACATGTTCTAATAGGTGTCTACCAAGTTTGTTCAAATACAAGCCCTGGGGTCAAAATTGGCCCCACCCCAGGGGGTCATTGATTTTCCCTATATGCATATAGTAAAAACTTAAAAAATCTTCTTTTAAAGAACCAAAAGAGTTAAAGCTAAGATATTTAGCATGAAACATGTTTTAATAAGTGTCTACCAAGTTTGTTCAAATAAAAGCCCTGGGGTCAAAATTGGCCCCGCCCCGGGGGATCATTGATTTTCCCTATATGCAATATTAAAAACTTAAAAAATCTTCTTTTAAAGAACTCAAAGAGCTATGGCTAAGATATTTAGCATCAAACATGTTCTTATAGGTGTCTACCAAGTTTGTTCAAATAAAAGCCCTGGGGTCAAAATTGGCACCGCCCTGGGGGTGATTGATTTTCCTTATATGTGTATAGCAAAAACTTAAAAAATCTTCTTTGAAAAAACCCAAATAGCTAGAGTTAAGATATTAAGCATGAAACATCTTTTACTGAGTCACAGTCTACAAAGTTTGTTCAAATAAAAGACCTGGGGTCAAAATTGGCCCCGCCCCAGGGGTCATTGATTTTCTTTATATGTGTATAGCAAAAACTTAAAAATCTTCTTTGAAAAAACCCAAATAGCTAGAGTTTAGATATTAAGCATGAAACATCTTCTAGTAAGTGTCTACAAAGTTTGTTCAAATAAAAGCCCTGGGGTCAAAACTGGCCCGGCCCCAGGGGTGTCATTGTTTTTAACTATATGTGTATAGTAAAAACTTTAAAAAAATCTTCTTTCAAAAAGCCCAATGAGCTAGAGCTTAGATGTTTAGCATGAAACATCTTCTTATGGGTGTCTACCGAGTTTGTGCAAATAAAAGCCCTTGGGTTAAATTGGCCCTGCAACGTTGGGGGGCCTATATACAGGTGAGCGACCTCAGGGCCATCATGGCCCTCTTGTTTAAGTAGAGGTATTGTTATAGTCCAGGTGGCGTTGCCGTTGCTGTCCGCAAACTTGTACCTGGATCTTTACTTTTTTATTTCTTGGTGTATTGTCTTCATAGTTGGCCACAACAACCCTTGGGACAAGACCTTTCAGTAGACCATACTAACCTTGACCTTCATCCATAAATGACCTTGACCTTCAAGGTCAAAATCCAAATTCTGCTTGTTTTTGCTATTATTGGCTGTAACTTTGTTATTCTTGAATGGATTGTCTACAAACTTGAACATAATAATCTTCAAGGATAGCACTTAAAATTAACCAGACAGACCTTGACCTTCACTCATAAATGACCTTGACTTTGAAGGTCAAATTATTGAAATTTTCATTTTTTGGCTATTATTGGCTGTAACTTTGTTTGAATGGATTGTCTTCAAACTTGAACATAATAATCTTCAAGGATAGCTCTTAAAAATAACCAGACAGACCTTGACCTTCACTCATAAATGACCTTGACTTTGAAGGTCAAATTATTGAAATTTTCATTTTTTGGCTGTAACTGGCTGTAACTTTGCTAGTATTGAATGGATTGACTTCATATTATAACCCATTACTTCATGAGCATTTTGTGAAAAATGGCTGTTTTCATTGAAAAGTCTCCCGTTACAAGTTCAAATTGCTATAATACTATAAAAACTACTTCAACACTAATCAAACTTGGCACAAATGTTGACTGGACCATTGCCCTTGCAACAACATGCTCAGGCTTAAATTTTCTGTTACCATGGCAACGAGGGGACATCTCAAAATTGCCAAAAATCACTATTTTGCGTTGATTTTTTCCATCATAATTGATTTCAAAGTGCTGCAACTTCTCAATGGATTGAGATAGAGTCAAATGCTTTTCAGCGTTGGTTACACGTTACCTTATGATCAATCTGAGGTCATTTATAGCCTCTCACAAGTGCAAAATTTTCTTGGCGATGAGGGGGACTCCGCCCCCCTTCAAACCCCCCAAACAGAAGGGGGCACATCCCCCTTCTGGCAACCCCCTGATGTATCTTTTGGTTGGGGGGCCGCGCCGAAAAAGTGGTCACTTTTTTTTAACAACATTTCTCAAACAAAAACAAGTGTTGGGGGTCTAAATAAGGCATTTTTTCAACATTTGAGACAACAAAAAGGGGGGGGGGGGTGAAAAAGGCGTTAAAAGGCGTGTATATGAAGTAATGGGATAACAGAACATTCTTAAGGACAAGACTTTCATGTTTATCAAACTCAAATTGATATTGGCTCTTTTATGACCTTGAAGGTTAAATTATTGAATTTTCACTGATTTGTGCATTAAATTTTTTTTCTTCTGTTAGACACATGAGGAAATGGAAAGAATTCATATTTTGACAAAACTAATGTGACAAGACAGGTCAATTAAATTTATGGAAAGGAACGTTAAGATTTTTTCAAACATTTCTTTGTTTGCTTTTAGAGTGTTGCCCCAGCCCGGCGGTGGCTCCTGTTCATATTTTGGTTAAAATTACTTAATTTTGTAGCTCTAGTACATGTACATGTACAAAGTATACCACTATATTGAAATTATCTTTATATTAATTTTTTTTGCTACAAACAACATTTGAAAAATGAAAATTTGTTTCAGACACTGCCACACACACACAATTTTAAGAGACTGATTGGACATTTTTTGCAGAGTTTAATGATTGAAAACACAGATTTAAAATGTTTTGTCTGACAACTTCATTGCTTACATGTACAAAATGTATGTGTATGTGTATGACAAAAAAGGTCAATTTTGACCATGATTATTTCTTGTTGTTGTGACACCTTTGAAATACATGATTGTTACATTATCTATATTAATCATGACCCTCAGGTCAAAATTGGCCCTGTCCCTGGAGTCACTTGCCTAATATGTAGACTGAAGTATAGTCAAACACTTCATATCTTTTTGCGGATACATTTAAATACCATTCCACTATATTTGGCATATAGCATGGCACAGTAGACCTCTTTAAAAGTCTTATGAATTATGCACTTAATGTAAAAAAATACCTCCTTATTGGTTGTCATAATTATAGTATCATAAGAATAATTAAGATAAAACTATTTTCAGACAAGTTTCTTGATTGGGGTCTCTACCCTAATTGAAAGACTTAGTTTTAATTACTTTAAGTTTTAATTACTCAAACAAATTTACATTCGGGCGTATATTGCCCGTCTCTAGTTTTCTAACCTAATCCCTGTTCTTTATTTTTACCAGTATTTTTGAGTATGCCCAATAAAGTTTTAACAAGATCTCTAACTTTTGATAATTATTGTAACAAATTTTTTGTTACTTTCACCATAAAAATCATAACAACAGGCTTTAAACATTTACACTTTATGTTTGAAAAATGCAATCTTTTGTTCACGTCTTGGCAAATCTGTAAAATAAAGGTTATGCAGTGACAAATGGTCAAATCATATTTGCACACTTATGAAGATTTTAACACCTTTGCTGTTCATTTTGTACCATGTATCCACCTCCACTGAGTAGGTCAATATTTTCACAAAGGATTAAATATTAAGTAAAGTCAGATTTATAGGTTATAGTTGATTAGTCCACCAACCATATTTATTTCCATATTTATGACTGATTAAACAGGTATTGAATAACAAGTTATTGCTGAAGCTTGACTTCTAAAAAAATCCTGCTCGCCTGGATTAACACATTTACAATTTTTGGCCACAGATGTTTTTAGTATAGGATAGATCATGAGTACCAGTTGGATGTGAGATTTATCAACGAGCGAAGCGAGTTGATAAATCTCACATCCAACTGGTACGAGCGATCTATCTGACTTAGACCACAGATAGTTTTCTTTGTTTAAGGTGAAGATTAAATATGCGAAAACAACTTTTTTCTTCGACAATTTCATAGGGATATCCAAATATATCTTATTCAATCTATTTGGCCTTATTGTAGGAAAACAATTGCACGAGAAAATGGCATAGTTCGTGTTTTTTCATAAGTTACTGAATACGCAATCTTATGAATAATATATTTCACATTCCTAAATAAATTTCTATCAGAGGAAAATTGGGAAGAATTTAACATTTCTGAATGTGATAACATTACAATTTCAACTTGAGCGTAAATCAACTGAGGATTTTGTGATTCCTGTTGATTCCTCATTTAAACGATTTAATGACGTAACACCATACACAGCGCTTGAATTATAAGCGCTTACCGACAGAAATCATGGGCGATGGCTGCTTATCAAGAAAGTGGCTCGTTGGAGAAATGGGCAGGTAATTTTCATTAAGTTTTTCTTATTGCTTAAACAACACTAGGGAGCAGGATATTTGTTGGTTGTCCGGCTGAAATTGAAAATATTTTACTTGACGGATAGATTAGTTTATTTACTGTATGCTTTATATACACCCTGCACTGGCTTTTTTTTTTATCTCATTCATGAACTGAAAAAAAAATACAAACGTCCCTCTGAAGCCTTAAAGCATAACATTTCCTAAGCGTTGCAACAGCAGCCCAGTTACCGTTCCGAAATTCCACCCCTTTCCCCACGAGTGTTATCCCCTCTCCCAAACGTACATCTACAGTGTCTGCTATTAAAGGGAGACACAGGCAACATTTTCATTTCTTAGTTTTGAATTTTTCATTCATAATTCTGTAAATGCCCTCGAAATGAATATTTTAGACAGTCAAAGGAACAAAACTTTTCTCCATATAAAGAATAAAATGGTGGTTTCCTAACTTGACCCACGTGGGTCAGGTTAGAGCGCTAGGATTTCACAATAGTTGTCAAAGTAAACTCTGGAAACGTTAAAAAACATGTCAAATGAATGACTTAGACTTCTTTCAATCATACAATATCCATAATATCTGTTGCTGTTACGTCAAGGGTTTGTTCAAGTCACGTGACTTGTTTTAAAACTATTTGGTGATTCTATTCGGGTCTAAATTTTGTTCAACATATATAGATATATTTACACTTCAAACCCAAAATATTTAGAATTTAAACAGAAATTCATGCTAAAACTTCATTAAATGTCATTTTAGCATGATTTGAGTACATAAGATCACTTTAATATTTTTGTCATTATTTTGCCTGAATATCCCTTTAAGAGTGGGCCGGGCATAATTCAGGGTGTGATTATTGAAATCACAGTGCCTGAAAATATTAGCACCATCGTCTTAAACAAAAGCGGTCGTAAAATTTAGACATAGATTTATATAGATTGATAAACGCATTTCATTTCATTATAGATTGATAAACGCATTTCATTTCATTATTGCTTGTTTTTTTTTCTTACTAACAAAATTTTAATACAGTACATATACTTGTAAAATGGTGAAATGACGAAATACATTGGTCAAAGGACTATGTTTTTTTAAGAGAGGAATTACACTTTTTACTTCACTATATGTATTACATAGAAAACTTCCCCGCATAAAAGCGTGCAGATAACGGATTTTTCCTTTCAGTTGAATACAAACATGATAGTTATATCAAACACTTTACTGTGATGTGTGGGATATATCAAACACTTTTAAACTTCTCTGATTGGCCGAGAGAAAACAGCTGTGGTCTAAGATCTTTTATTTGAACAGAAGCATTGACCTACCTACATGTTATAGTATAAGATTGGAAGAATCCTAACCCTAGACTTCTAAACTTAACATTTAACGTTGTAATCATGTACACTTAAGATGTTAAGGTTTTATTTCTTCAGATGAGACAAAATATTTCAAGAAATTAAGAAAAGTGGAAACATTCTGACAGTAATTACAACACTGAACAGGTCATTTTGAAAATTGAAAAAAAAAGCACTGGAGTTGTTTTTGATTACTGGTGTCCCCCCTTTGCTGATTTATCATGCTATATTTTCCCTTCAGAAAACCATATCAGTTGTTTAGAAAATTTTACTTTTTAAAACAAAAAAAAAATTCGTCAAAATTAGCTTGTTAGGCTTGATGCTTTAAAGTCTATGTTACATTGTATTGTCTTAGATTGTAAAGGGTGAGATTTAATAATATCAAATCTTTACTGCAATGGTAAATTTTTTTGACCAAACACTAAAAATTTGTTCAGAGAACAGTTATATAAATGAGCCGCGTCACGACAAAACCAACATAATAGGTTTACGACCAGCATGGATCAAGACCAGCCTGCTCATCCACGCAGTCTGATCAGGATCCATGCTGTTCGCTTACAAACCCTATAACAACTAGAGAAACTGATAGCGTGGATCCTGATCAGACTGGGCGGATGTGCAGGCTGGTCTGGATCCATGCTGGTCGCACACCCATTATGTTGGTTTTGTCGTGACAAGGCTCAAATGTGCAGTAATTAAACTATTACAAATTGTCAAATTCTGTCGGTTTAGATTAAATTAAGTTTGCTGTAAATTTGGATTGCTGTTAAAATTTTCACAAATTTTTCAGTGGTAACAAGATACAAAATGTATATTCCCATATTCAGTACATGCCCTCCCTCTTCGTCCTTAAAATAATGAGAAAACTTTCTTCTTAGTTACTTGAGCTTAAGTTGCGTGGGTTAAGATTTTGTTTATCAGTGAATTAAAATGAAGAACATTCAGAAAATTTTTCATTTAAAGCAAATATTATATATTGAAGTTCTGTTATCATTTATTATTTCTATGTAAAAAGAACTATTGTATTGTTCACTGCTATAAGTCTTAAAATAAATTGATGTATTATAATATTTGAAGTGCCCACTCAAACACCTGGCAGGGGACTTAATATAAAACCTGCGGAGTTTTCAAACCTTTATTGTTCTTAACTATATAATACACTCGCATTTCTGCAATAGTGTCCACGAGTTTAAGTGCAGTTTAAAACACTTGTCAAACAATATTCGAGAATATTGTTAAGATTATTTTAATACGGTCATTTTAATTTTGAACAAGATGTTGAGAAAAAATTATATTTAATCATGCTTTAAATTAGTACAAAGGATAAATCCATGTTAATCGTTTTAATGAAATATATATATATTTCCGTTATATTATTGTTAGAGTTGGCAATTTTTTTTTATATTTTTTTAACTCATTCTATATCAGAGAAGCTATTATATTACTCATGTTATTTGTTTAATTAATTAATTAATGTAATTTATTTATTTATTGAGGTGTTAGGAGTGTGTATATATTGATTTTGATTATTTTGAAAACTATAATAATTGATTAAGTAAATCAGCCCCAAAAATGATCTCTGGTGACTTTAATGCGAGAAATTGTGGAAATCACCCCCAAAATTAATCTCTGCAAAATGGATAAATGTGGCACCCCTAATTCTGTCAATATTACTATCAAGTACTGAAAAAAGTTAAAACCCACTCAACTGTCAGTTTTTTCTGAAAATGACAAAACATCGAAAGCTAAAGAAAAAGCATTTGTACTGATTATAATTTTTTATTATAGACTGTCATGTACTGAAAATAGAATGAGCGCTTTAATTGACAGACAGCATTTTGTTTTCATCCTTGTGAAAATCTTCAGAAATTTAAAATTGGACTGGTTCTTTGATTTTATTTAAAATATACTCTCCTTGACATGAAAAGTGGACTAAAATCTGAGATGCAGTCTGTTTTATGAATAATCATATTAAAAGGATATCAATACAGACTTATTGTCCGCATTTATTCTTTGCATTAGACAGAAATAAACAGGAATTAAAAAGAAACCCACTTGAAACATTTTGAAATTAGGCATAATTAACTCAAACGCAGGTACTTGTTCACAGTGGTGTATTGTTCGCTGTCTCTTCTATTGAACGAAGTTGTTTCCGAAAAACCTCTTGAAAATGTCGCAAAATCATGAGAAACTGCAGTATTCTATAGATTCTCCTTCTTAAACAAATAGTATAACTTCTAATATTTGTTTGCTACTGTGTATGCATTAGGACTTTTGAATAAAAGAAAAAAAAAGTAAAATTACAGCTGCTGTCAAACAAGTGTTCCAATATGGATACTGATTTTATATATCGAAATTGTTTTGGAACAGAACAGAATAATCAATTACATCATGGGTTCATTTGATAGTTACTTTTCTTTATTTATTCAAGTTCTTTATTCTTTACAAGTAATAAAGTGGCCAAACGTGGGAAACTTGTTTTCTGTCGACTCAGAAATTAAATATTCTGCACCTACATGTATTTCTATACTGAACAACTCAGTACCTATCTTTATCTTTATATGTTGAAATTTTTATCGTAGAATTCAAGAATTATCTGTGGACTTAAGAACACTCGTTGAACATTTGAAAAAATGCTAAATGGGACAAAATTAATTTCAAGAACAGTTCTTCAAGACAGGTACTTGAAAATTTTCCTATTAAAATACACCAAGGCACCTCTGAAATATCAAAATTCTTTTACTTTATATTGATGTAAGTTATTTAAGAATCAATGGTAACTATGTATTGTAAATATATCAAAATCATTTAAATGTGTACCAAAATGGTCTGTAGATGTACTAAAATAGTCTATGTAATATACCAAAATAGACTTAACATGTACCAAAATAGTTTATATAATGTTCCAAAATGGTCTATATGTTTACCCAAATTTGCCTATTTATATTATGTATCAAAATGGTCTATATTTGCACCCAAATTGGCCTATATATATTATGAACCAAAACAGACTGTTTATGTACAACAATGTTCTCTACATGTACCAAAATAGTCTATATGCATGCCTAAATGGTTTATATTTGAACGAAAATGGTCTATATATGTACTGAAATTGGCCTTTTTAATTATATAATGTACTAAAATAGTCTTTTTATGTACCAAATGATGAATACATGTACTGAAATTACCTATATGTGTACAAAAATGTTCTATACATGTACCAAAATTGTATGTATACCAAAATGTTCTACATGTACAAAAATGTTCTAACATGTACCAAAATTGTTTGTGTACCAAAATGTTCAGCTGTACATGTACCAAAATAGTTTGTATGTGTACCAAAATGTTCTGTACAAGTACCAAAATAGTTTGTATGTGTACAAAAAATTCTCTATATGTACCAAAATAGTCTAATAATAGTAAAAATGTACCAAATGTTCTGTACATGTACTATTATTACAATTACATACACTGATAGATATTTTAAATAGACTTTCAATCTGGATAAAACCAGTCATCATTTTTATTTACTGACTAAATAACTGCTGATTTGGATGTCTCTCTTTTCATGGCTTATTGCCTAAATTTTTTCTACCCTTCCTTTAAGGAAAGTAAAACAAGTCAGCCTAATTAATGATTGATAACTGATCTATATGTATTATTACTTTACACTTTGAATGTGCTGTTCCTAGCTGCAAATTCTGACATTTATAAAAATTCAGCAGATATTAAAGCTCTGATTCTTATAACACACAGCTTCCATTATAAGTTTCAAAATTTAGAAGTCAGAGACTGAGAATGTCTGACATTGGATGTCACATTATATAGGTAAAGAAAGAAAAGCATTAAATGTTGGAAGTCACAAGCCAAAATCAGGAGTAAATGACTCCCAAATATTCAATTAATTGGAGCCCTTGTTCGCAAGATAACTACAAAATGTACATACATGTATATTTACACTGTTATCATCTAGGTAATGTTTTAGCAGGCTATTTGATATCAATGTCACTTCTGACGTAATAACTATGTTGTTAATGTTTATATATTACTATTGAGATTTTGTACACATTGAATCGAAAGTCAATACAGATCGAACCTATTGTTATTACTGTATAACATACGAAACCACATCCACAGCCCTGATTATTAGAATTAAATTTTTGTAAAGAAGGGGGTCACTTGTATGAGCGAAGCTGTAACGTATTTGAAACACCTTTTACTTTCTTTTCACCTTAAGTTTACTTTGAACGGATTAACTTCTCTAGCTAGCATTGAAAATCCACTAACAAAGCGTTAAAAGTTTATTTTAAATGATATTTTTTTCTACAATTCGAAGCTTAAATGTGATTTTTTTTTTTGGAACATTGTATTCATGAAAACATCTGCGGTGTGGTTTTTTAAAACCATAAGATAGATCTGATAATTTATCTGCGGAAAAAACAACAACAACAACAATTTTGTGATGTGATAAGGGTACAGTTAGTTTAATTTTGTCACTGCAACATCTGTCAAATCATATGTTCACTTTATCCTATGTAATGTTTTGTGGATGTGAATTTTACTTATATGAATTTAATTGAAAAAAGTGCTGTATGTAAACATCAATTATTGGAGAACTAGAAAAAAGAGAATGTGAAGGGAGATTATATAAAAATATATTATAAATTAAATTAAAAAATTGGTTTGATTCATTATGAAACTCAGGATTATTAAGGATAAACTTTAGTCAAATTTGGTACTGTCATTATAATTTTCATATACTTAAAAGACAGGAAATTGTTTTTATTTTGAAAAAAACAAACAAAAACAAACCCAGAACAAAAAAACAACAACAAAAAACATATGGATATCCGATATAGTTAGAATAGATAAAACTTTTATATAGTAAAATCAGTGAATTATTTTCAAGCTGGAATTGAAAACTAAAATGGGGAAAAGACGGGCTTTCCAGCTGTACACCAAAAGAAAAGGTATAAAAATATATATATTTATTAATTTATATTTAAACATATATAACATATAATATTAATTCTGTTATTTTACTTTGGTAGAAACATTAAAAAAGCATTCTGTGTGTTTCTTCATAACACATGTTTCTACTTAACAACAACATCAACAACAACAACACAACTTTAGGGTGTTGTTTTTTTTTAAAGTGAACTTTGGTATTTGAGACCAAAAAATTGGTATATATTTATGATATTCTCTTCTTGTATGTAAATAATCTTATCTAAAATTTCACATTTTTCTATAATTTTGCAAATTCCTGTACAATGTTGTACTTCATTTAGAGCTTTTTTGTTATATAAGTATTGTATATTTTATAAATACAATTAAACAATATAAGTTTTGCTGAAAATTTGGTTTTAAGTTAATATGTTGATAATTTTTATGAAATGATTTTTATAAAGTTTTATTTTATTGAGTATACATGTATTTGAAGACAAATTATGGTGATTGGATCGTTTTATATTGTATTAGAAATTAATCAGTAATTAAAAAAAAAAATCAGGATAATTAATGGAAAAACCTGACAGTAAGTGGGTTTCACATGCATTTAAAGATGAAGGTGTATCTAATCTGTCCATAAGTTAAATGTAAATCAATGACTCTTATAATTTTATGATGATATAATAATACAAGATTATTTAATCAAAATAATTTAGAAATAAAGAAAAACAACACATCTACACCAGTGCAGGTTTGGTAATTTAATAATCTACAGGTTTCGTTTCTTAGAAACAAACTTTTATCAGGGTAAAAATTTTACAAAATTTTTTCCAGCTAAACTAATAGTATACAAAATATGGATATCTTTTATGTTGCTAAAAGTATACAAAATAAGGATGTCTTTTTTGCTGCTAAGATTATTATTTTATAAACAAATCTCAGTTTTCAAGCATCACCTGTGTTGGATGGCTAATTAGTGATAATAACTGCCACATTGTTCATTAGACTTTATCATAACTAAATTTCCATATGTACTAACAGATGTTTTACTGTGAAAACCGTTCCCCCCCCCCCCCCTCTCCCATAGAAAATGTAACTTTTGTGTTACAGCATGCATGCATAAGTTAAACAGAGAATTACTGTGTTTAATAATTCTGTGAAAGTCATTCAAATTTTGTTGAAACATTATTTTATGAAAAGCGTAATTAAGTTATTTTGTTGTTGTTGTTTTTGTTGTTGTTTTTTTTTTCACAAGGGATTTTAGAGAGCAATTCATCTCAGAAAAGCTGTTCTGTTAAGAATAAAAAAAAAATTCATACAATAAAATATTATTACCATTCAAATATTAGGTAATTTTGTCCATTTTTGATGTCACAATATTGCCTTTAATTATACTGTGGCTGATATCCAATATGCAACATTTACAGCAACAAAAATCCCTATTTTTAACCAGGTTTTCAATTTTGAAAATCCTGGTTATTAGATTGGGGTATGGCGGGCGGATGGGCGGATGGGCGGATGGGCGGCTGGGCGGATGGGCGGGCGTCAAACGAAATTGTGTCCGCTCTGTAACTCTTCAACCCTTTGAAGAATTTTGATGAAACTTCAGACAAATGTTTACCACATCAAGATGACGTGCAGAACGCATGTTCCGCATGGCTGGCTCCAAGGTCAAGGTCACAGTGACATTAACATTGAAAATCCTGTCCGCTCTGTAACTCTTCAACCCTTTGAAGAATTTTGATGAAACTTCAGACAAATGTTTACCACATCAAGATGACGTGCAGAACGCATGTTCCGCATGGCTGGCTCCAAGGTCAAGGTCACAGTGACATTAACATTGAAAATCCTGTCTGCTCTGTAACTCTTCAACCCTTTGAAGAATTTTGATGAAACTTCAGACAAATGTTTACCACATCAAGATGACGTGCAGAACGCATGTTCCGCATGGCTGGCTCCAAGGTCAAGGTCACAGTGACATTAACATTGAAAATCCTGTTTACATGATTTTAACTTGTTTTTTTTCTTATATAGAATATATAGTGAACAATTTCTTCTGTGCTGAACTCCCTCTACAATTCTCAATGGATTTTGTTCAAACTTTCACAGAAGCTTTGTCATCAAGTGCCCTGGCGCATATTGTCAGGGTTTTGTGATTGGATAATATTTGACCTAATTATGGCCCTTTGTTTTTTTTCATTATACAGAATATAAAGTGAACAATTTCTATCGTGCGCAACTTCTCCTACATTTCTCAAAGGATTTTGACCAAACTTTCACAGAAGCTTTGTCATCAAGTGCCCTGGAGCATATTGTCAGGGTTTTGTGATTGGATAATATTTGACCTAATTATCCCCCTTTGTTTTTTTTCATTATACAGAATTATCAATATAATTATAGTGAACAAATTCTTCTGTGCTGAACTCGTCCTACATTTCTCAACGGATTTTGTTCAAACTTTCACAGAAGCTTTGTCATCAAGCACCCTGGCACATATTGTCTGGGTTTTGTGATTGGATAATTTTTGACCTAATTATGGCCCTTTGTTTTTTTCCTTATACATAATATTATAGTGAACACTTCTTCAGTGGCAATTCCT
Source organism: Ruditapes philippinarum (assembly GCF_026571515.1). NCBI lineage: Eukaryota > Metazoa > Mollusca > Bivalvia > Venerida > Veneridae > Ruditapes > Ruditapes philippinarum. Next base: position 34,917 of record NW_026857316.1, read on the forward strand.
CCTACATTATTCATGTTTTACATTGCACATAGTTACATTGTTTGTTGCTTGTATTTGTATTTCAAATACAACATATTTATCTACAATGGTGATAATTGAAAACCTGGTTTCATGGCATTGCCATGTTTCTAGTTCCAAAATGGTTTCAAAAAATTAGCAAAGGGTGAAGAGATTTATAATATTTGGCTGTTGTTTATGTAATTATGTGAAGTAAAATATCTTTTACTTAAGCAGATGACAAAATGATGAAAATACAAATGATGCTCATAATTATACCTTTCTTATAATACTTTTTTTTATTGGAATAGGGGGTTGGGGGGGGGTCATTTTGTTAAAATGATTCTTTCAAAATATATATGAACTACATGTATGAAGTTTTCAGTACTCCTGCCATTTACAGGAAAATGATTAAAAGGAAAAGTATAACGATTTGTGAGCTAATATATTATAAATTGGTTATGTAAGTGTCATTGTATCAAGTGACCTTTTTTGTTTGCCAACTTGTAGTCTCAGCACTTTTATTTTTGACATTTAAAACTAGAAAAAACTTGTCAAGTTTAAAAAAAAAAAAATTATAGCTACTTGAAATTGCAAGTTGTATCATAGGTATAATCGACTGATCCAAAGCTGTTTAAAGTATTTCCTTGGTTTAAAATTGAACTGGCCTGGTTAATATACTGGTGACAAGTTTTGTTCTGTTCCAGGAGGTTGAGGGTTCAAGTATTATCTCAATTGAATATTGAATGTTGAATTTACTAAAATAGTTGCAGCATGAAATTAATTCTACAACTTCTAAAATTGGCAGATAAGATAGAAAAATTTGGTGATGTGAAATAAAGAGGTCATTTAAGACAGTCATTATACATTGTTAGATACAATATTGATTATGTTGGACTACAAGACCTATATTAGACTCAGTTACAGGCATGGAAAATTATTTTTCCTGCATGACGAGTAGCTTGTAAATACAATGTGCAGGGAACATTTTCCTACTCGTCTTGCATCGGGTTCTCTTAAATTCTACTCGTTATTAATTATTACGAGTGGACAAGTGGAATTTTCGATCTCTGAGTAAGTGTCCTGTCCGATATAGGTTTGACAGCTGTTACAATAATCGTCTAGTAGAATTCCATATTGTACTCAACAATGTACAATAACCTCATAATATCATATATAGAATATTTAGTAATATTTAGAATATTTAGTAAGCAATATAATTCAATGCCAAAACAGAATTTTTTATCAATAATAATTATAATAACGACCATATTTGGTGAGTGAGGATAATCAGTGAGCAATATGTTAGACGTCTTTTAAAATTTTGTTTTCGAGTCATTAGACATAGTGTGATATTACATTTAGATTGACCAATCAGCGTACAGGATTACATTTAGATAAACCAATCAGCGTGCAGGATTACATTTAGATAAACCAATCAGCGTACAGGATTACATTTAGATAAACCAATCAGCGTACAGGATTACATTTAGATAAACCAATCAGCGTACAGGATTCAGGTTATTATTACTATAGATGATTCAGAAAGACTTCAATGGTGAAATGATAGGAAATTGATTACATAGATGTGGCTTGTAGGGCTTTTTTTTAATAAGTTTTGAAATATGCCATGAAAAAAATTGAAACGTTTGATATTAATAAGTTGAATTTTTGCTTTTAATAATTTAAGTTGTTTATATATGGTATAAATTCCAATACTTCTGTATTAAGCAATTTGCTTTTTTTTTGTCAGTTTTTATAATTTGGCTGAACTTTTTTTTTTTAAATGTCATTTGAAAAAAATTGACACAAAATAGTGTCCTTAAACAAGGTGTTGACAATTTTAGAAAAGCTGAAAGGTCCATGATCTAGTGACATGCCATGAGACTATAAAATAAGTTTTTGACACAGAATATATACACAGAGAATGGGAAAACATTTTCCTTAAACATCAACTTTACAAGCAGCGACTGTACTTACAAATTTGATCTAACAATGGGGTACAATGGTTATTATAAAAGAAGTTTTCTAAGCTTATGTTCTGCTTTGGTTCTAGGGGATTTCTTGACAAAAAGATGTCCTTTTCCTCAATTTATTTTCAAACTATTTATTAATATTTCAAACCAGAGTGATACAATCTATGGCTCCTCAGAAGAAAGGACTTTAATTTCCATAACAAAATAATAGACCAATCAATTTCATTGTATATATCATGTGACCCTTAATTCCCTTAGTAAATTTTTAACCAATCAAATTTCATTTCATGTAATGAAGTTTGGAATCATACAGTGAAACAAAAACTTTACTTTCTTAATAAAAGTATTTACTGAAACCTTGTAAGTTCTTGACAGATCAGCTGATGGTTACAGTAAATGATAGTGATAAAATTTCTTTTATCAAAACGTCTGAAATACATGTAGGATTAATTTTCTTGTTAAAGCTATAACAGTAGATTGGTTAAATTAGATCTTCCTATCTGTATTTGTTCTTTTGCATTCTGTTATACATCATGTTAATGACATTAAAGCGCACATTAAGAAATAAAAGCAAAATCAAAATTTAAAAAAAAAAAAAATTTAAAAAATTAAATCAAAAATTTTAATGCATAATAAATTATTATAACTCGGATATCAGGTATTTGATTGGTCAGAAACCAGCACAGAATGTAATATTGACCAATGAAAATCCTGCGATTCATGACAGAACTCAGAAAAAAGTTTTATATTAAACCTCGAGACTGAATGGTAGGTTTATTTAAAGACAAGATATTTTTAGACCAAATTCTGCGCATATTGACAAAAGGAAAAAATTCTGTTTGTTTGGGTTTAACGGCATATTGACGCATTACTGGTGACATACTGCGCAGAAAGAAAAAAAAATTATGTGGATAAAAAAGGAATGGTAGCTAGAATATTGATACAAAGTCAGTTACAGCGGCACACTTGAACGAAGTAAACATTGACATTCTTCCGTCCCTGCATATTTTCACCTTTAAATTGAATAATTGTCACTTGAAATTTCAATTTTCCCGGCTTTTGGTGTTGAGTAATTGTTTAGATAACTCCGGACAGACGTGCAGTAGTTATTGTTGTAAGATTTGATTCAGTCTCCGAAAGTTGAAATTAATCTTGAAAAATGATGCTCGATTAACATTTCACTAAAGCTGGGGAGAAGTCAGTTTGACGGGGAGAAGTGAATGATGCATTGTGGGCATTTATTGTCAGAGGCTTCGCAATGAGCGAATTGTGATGACAGACTTACAAAAGGTGAAAATGAATGGTTTAAATAACTGCGATAATTGGTGTGTTCGAGACACCTGCCAGTAACTATGGTGGTCATTTTAATGGTCAGTCATTGGTCATTTCATATTACTATGAATTAGCTGAATACTGATTTAAGAAAGGTATGCTCCATTGCGATTTTTTTTAAAGAAATTACAATTTCATGTAACCATAATTAATCCGACATTTCATAAAAATACTGAAACCTTATGGTAACCATGACATAATTTTAGTAATTCTAGACTCCACTTAGGTTTTTTGACATTAAAGGGACTTGCCTGAGGTTTTTTGACATTAAAGGGACTTGACTGAGGTTTTTTTGACATTAAAGGGACTTGACTGAGGTTTTTTTGACATTAAAGGGACTTAACTCAGGGTTTTTGACATAAAAGGGACTTGACTGAGGTTTTTTTGACATTAAAGGGACTTGACTGAGGTTTTTTTGACATTAAAGGGACTTGACTGAGGTTTTTTTGACATTAAAGGGACTTGACTGAGGTTTTTTTGACATTATAGGGACTTAACTCAGGGTTTTTGACATTATAGGGACTTGACTGAGGTTTTTTTGACATTAATGGGACTTAACTCAGGGTTTTTGACATTAAAGGGACTTGACTGAGGTGTTTTTTTTACATTAAAGGGACTTGACTGAGGTTTTTTTGACATTAAAGGGACTTATCTCAGGGTTTTTGACATTAAAGGGACTTGACTGAGGTGTTTTTAGCTCGACTATTCGAAGAATATGAGAGCTATTGTAGTCGCGTCGGCGTCAGCGTCCGCGTCGGCGTTGGTTAAAGTTTTTTGTAAAATCAAATATCTCAATTATTACTTGAGATATTCAATTGAAACTTACAATACTTATTTATAGTAACAAGGTACATCAGATTGACAAGTTGGATAACTCTGCCTACAATATTGACAGAATTATGCCCCTTTTTAACTTAGAAATTTTGGTTAAAGTTTTTTGTAAAGTCAAATATCTCAATGATTGCTTGAGATATTCAATTGAAACTTACAATACTTATTTATAGTAACAACGTACATCAGATTGACAAGTTTGATAACTCTGCCTACAATATTGACAGAATTATGCCCCTTTTTAACTTAGAAATTTTGGTTAAAGTTTTTTGTAAAGTCAAATATCTCAATTATTGCTTGAGATATTCAATTAATTTAAAATACTTTTTTATAGTAACAATGTACATCAGTTTGCAAAATTGCATAACTCTGCCTAAAATATTTGCAGAATTATTTGCCCCTTTGAAACTTAGAAATTTTGGTTAAAGATTAAAGGTCTTTAAAGATATTTACTTGAAACTTTACATGCACTTAGGGTCATAATTGGAGGGTCATGATTGTATGTCACTGACCAAGTTCCATAACTCTATCTTGCATTAAGGCTGATTCATATCCTCTTTTCTACTTAGTCTCTTGGTTAATGTTTACATGCAAGTTTTACATATCTCAATAACTATTAAAGATATTTATTTAAAACTTCACATATGCATTTAGGGTCATAATTGTTGGTCACTGACAAAGATCCATAATTCTATCTTGCATTTAGGCTGATTTTTCTCCCCCTTTTCAACTTAGAAATTCATGGTAAAGTTTTGCTTGTAAGCTGTTATCTCAATAACTTCTGAAGGGTTTGTGCCTTTTTTGGGACAATTTTATGCATTCATAATAATAAAGCAGTGATTAACTTGATAAAACATCTTAATAACAAGCCTTTGTACCTTTTCTGTCAAATTATTTATTCATAGGTAATTAGTATTATTATACTCAATAAAACACCCTTGTGACATTACTGTATAATTAGACTCTCTCTTAGGCCTATAACATGAATTTATAAAAAAAAATTAGCCCTTTTGTGAACTTTTAACATTATCAAGGCTCTTTTACTATCAAGCACTTAGAATAGTCGAGCGTGCTGTCCTACCGACAGCTCTTGTTTTTACATTAAAGGGACTTGACTGAGGTTTTTTGACACTATAGGGGACTTAACTCAGGGTTTTTGACATTATAGGGACTTGACTGAGGTTTTTTTGAACATTAATGGGACTTAACTCAGGGTTTTTGACATTAAAGGACTTGACTGAGGTGTTTTTTTTTACATTAAAGGGACTTGACTGAGGTTTTTTGACATTAAAGGGACTTAACTTAGGGTTTTTGACATTAAAGGGACTTGACTTAGGTTTGAGAGTTTTTTTTTAGATTAATGTTCCATTTGATGTAGGTATAAAACAGAGTACATTATGTTTTTTGAACTTGTTTAATGTAAAAGAAATGGCACCGGTGAAGTAAAAACAACATTGTTTTATTAAAACAACAACAATAAACAACATAAACCACAATGTTTGACCTTTAGTCACAATATTAGGTGAGATTAATTCTGGATACTTGTTTTATTGTCAGAACAGAAATGTCCAAAGTCAAAAAATCATGAAACTGAAAATAAAGTGCAGTAGAATGAAAATAAAGTGCAGTAGAATGAAAATAAAGTGCAATAGAATGAAAATAAAGTGCAATAGAATGAAAATAAAGTGCGTTAGAATTAACTAGTTTGTACCAGGTGTCAAAATGTAAACCAGTGATATTGAAACTGTAATATGGAAAATAAAATGTATCACATAAAACGCGGCGCGGGAGTGTAATAAAGCCATTTAATAAAAACGATATTACACTAGTGTAATATCACTTTGACGTGACATCATTTGCGCTATATAGAAACATATAGCGTTAAAGAGCGCTAATGTTAGCGTTACACTATAGGCGCGTCATTGAAAAATTACTCATTTTAACAGTTTACTGTTCTTATTTTATATATGTGATAAATAGAATATTATATTTGTGTAGATTCAATGCTAAATTTATTAAACTCGTTGAATAAAACAATATTATGCTCGCCAGAGGCTCGCATAATATGATTATATTCAACTCGTTCAATAAATTTAGTATTAAACAACACTCATTTAATATCCTCTATGCATGAAAATACTGATCTTAGTTTTAAAGCATAAATAAGTCTTTAGAGAAAATTACAATGCTTCAAAATCATGCCAAAATTATTATATTACCGGACCCAAACTCGCTAAATATCTTAAAGGAACTTGCCCATCTTTCAATTTTTTTGGACAAACCATTCATCATGTTGAAAGTTCATACTGAATAGTAAACATACTGAATAGTAATCAATGTAAAACTTATGATTAGAGGGCACAAATATCCCACGCTAATTTTAGCCAGAAAATTTCTTAAAAATTGCCCTAAATTTGCCCTAATTTTTTGTCAGAAGGTGCTGGACAGTCTGAGGTTGTTATTTCTATGGTTGATTGCAAAGCTGTCGTAAGTCCTTCTTTATTGACATATAAGTTACTGCAGTTTTGCAGTCAACACTCAATTTATTATTATTTTTAGCCATTTATAAGCACAAAGACATAATGTTAGTAGTTTACAGTAAAACAAAGTTGATAACTTATATATCATAAGTTTGTTTGTTCAACATGACCACCTGGAGTGAGAGAATATACGTTTTTGTAAATTTAGATTTGAAAAGATTAACCTGTGCATGCTATTTAAACAGAAAATTTTTGTAATTTCGAGAAATTCTGACTCGGTGAAGTGTTCTAAAATATGATTTAATCATACGAACTCAAAGTATTTGTTATTTATGGTTCTTTTATTTTCTCAAAATGCGGACAATTCCAAATGTAACAAATTTTGAAAGATAAAAAAAAAGGTGTCACAATTGGTGCGATATTCCAAAAACATATTTAATAAGTTTGAATTTCATTTTATGTTTAAGTAGGTATTAATCAGACTCAAGTAATATAGCCCTTTCTCTTAAGATTTGCCGCATGTTTTCTCCCCGTTTAATACATCTGAAGAGTTTAATACATCGGGAAATTGTTCTACGTATAAAATGTTTTGAATGGCCAGATTAAGTTCATAATGCTCTCCCAGAAGATAGATTGATTAGTATGTAAATTATTCAATTCGCTTCAAATTGAACTTTTATTTATAGAGGAGATAGATGTGACTATTTGCAGCAATGGAGGATTGGTTTCTTTAATTTGCGTCTGCTTTATTGTGAATAGGAGTCGCTGATTGGCAGGTTATTTGTGTATTTAAAATTTGAATAGATTTAAATGAAATCTGCAGGATTTTCTTGGGCAGTTTTAGGATTAAGTGTTACAGTTTGAGTAAGCTTACGTACAACTTACGAGGTGATTTACTTGAAATTATTCCAAGCGGAATTTTTTGTTCTAAGTTAAGGACTGTATGAATCAAAGACAAGAAAAAAAAACAGCCATCAAATTTTGGGGGGTGGTTTCTGACTGTACTACTCTCAGGGAGTCAGCTATTTGTGTATTATAATTTGAAAGTGGTAAATTAAAAAAGATTCTTTTGATTAAAAATTTCTAGCAATAAACTTTGAATTTTAATTAAACTTGTTATTGTTATATAAGTTGTCAATAGAAAAGTCTAAGTCATGATTTTTTTATCATATCTTGTTTGTTTGTTTTAGTGGTGGAGGAAGACCTCAGGTGCCCTTCCATGCATTATTTCAGGCACGAACGGGCACCTGAGTAGAACCACCGACGTTCCGCAAGCTAGCTGGATAGCTTCCTCACATGAAAGAATCCAAAGTCCCTGTCGGGATTCAAACCCACAGCGGTGAGGGGCAAGTGGTTTGAAGTCAACGACCTTAACCACTCGGCCACGGACGCCCCATTTTTCATATCTTAGTTAAATGTTAGATAAGTGTATAGTTTATATTAATATTGTATAAAAATATTTATTTTGTACTTGAATTAAGATCATGACTGTATTTTAATTATTTTCCCTGTATAATAATTCACCATACACTGGCATGGGATACAGTGTACATGGAAAATATCTTGTGTTGTAGAACAAAGAGGTTTGAGAGTGAGAGTTTTCTGCTCTGTTTAAGTGCAATGTTTGACCTTAGAGTCACAATTTTACGTAAGAAATTCTCATTGTTTGTATGTGAATGTCAAAACAGAAATGTCAGGTGCTGAAAAAGTCGAAATCGTGAAACTGAAAATAAAGCACGAGGGAATTAACCCCGAATTTGTAGCATTTCGCAGGAGACATTAAAAAAAAAAAAACATGCTTGTTCTGCAAATTGCTTACAGACTTTGCTGGCAGTGGGTCTTGGATTGTTACAAAGAGTTCAATTTATGAATCATAATGAAAAAAAAAACATACATGTATGAGGAAAGACCTTTACATGTTTATATCATGTGATTTTAGTATATACATGTATTTTGTTTCAGAGCAAAATTTTGTTCACTTACAATAGGTCTGAGATTATTTTGATTATTTTGGAAAATTTAATAGATGAAATGGTGAGGTGGTTTTTTTTGCTTGGTTTGTATTTGATTATTATACTTCAATGTTGTTATTTTTTTATGGAGACTTTGATAAAACCTTGGAAATCAGTTTTGTGAAATTTTATTATATTCTTTTATAGTCGCAACCAGATTTTCTGGACTTGATTATAACCAGAAGTCGATTTTAATGTTTCTTTTTTTTTTGGGGGGGGGGGGGGGGGTGTAGGTTGTGTATGGGGAACTGTGGCTATGAAACTAGTTTTATTTCAATAATACCAGGTCTTTTAAGATGTTATTTTAAAAAACTTGGTATTATTTTAAAAAGTTGACGCAGATTAGGGATCAAACTTGGGACACAGGGGGAGTTATGATATGATACTTTGCAGTCTGTGTGCTTCCATCGCAAAATATTTATTATGAAAACAACTTTGGATTCAATTTTGAATTTTTTTGATTCATCGTGTAAATGATGACCAGAATTATTGCAAATGATCAACCTGTGTTGTAATGTGGCTGTAAAAGATATTATTGGCCAGGGATATACATGTGTATATGATTTTACTTTAAGTAAAAGTGAAGACACAAGTACCGCATCCCATCCCCAACCCCCCCCCCCCCCTTGAAACATAAGAGATAGTTTAACATTAACAAAGTCGACAGAATGTGATGACATTAAATTATGTAAATCTAATATGGCATGCACC